>NC_057806.1:451487575-451787575 GCF_018294505.1 Triticum aestivum
CCAGTGCTTGTCAAAGTGTTGGTCCAAACTGAGAAGACTGCGGGGCCACCTCGGGGAAACTTGAGGGCTGGTTTTACTCGTAGGATGTCTCATCCGGTGTTGCCCTGAGAACGAGATATGTGTAGCTCCTTTCAGGATGTCGGCGCATCGGGCGGTCTTGCTGGACTTGTTTTACCATTATCGAGGATGTCTTGTAACCGGGATTCCGAGCCTTCTCGGGTCTTCCCGCTAGAAGGAATATCCTTCTTTGACCGTGAGAGCTTGTGATGGGATAAGTTGGGACACCCCTGCAGGGTTTTGAACTTTCGAAAGCCGTGCCCGCGGTTATGGGCAGATGGGAATTTGTTAATGTCCGGTTGTAGAAAACCTGAAGTTGACCTTAATTAAAATACATCAACCGCGTGTGTAACCGTGATGGTCTCTTTCCGGCGGAGACCGGGAAGTGAACACGGTGTTGGAGTTATGCTTGACGTAGGTTGTTGTAGGATCACTTCTTGATCATAGTTTCTCGACCGTGCTTTTGCCTTCTCTTCTCGCTCTCATTTGCGTATGTTAGCCACCAAATATGCTAGCCGCTTGCTGCAGCTCCACCTCATACCTTTTACCCTTCCTATAAGCTTAATTAGTCTTGATCGCGAGGGTGTGAGATTGCTGAGTCCCCGTGACTCACAGATACTTCCAAAAACCAGTTTGCAGGTGCGTTGGACCGTGCAGATGATGCAACCAAGCTCAAGGAGGAGCTCGATGAAGATTTTGTCCTTTGTGTTGTTTCGTTCTTGTTGATCAGTAGTGGAGCCCAGTTGGGGTCGATCGGGGATCTGTGTAGCATTTGGGGTAGTCTTCTTTTATTTTGGCTCCGTAGTCGGGCCTTGATTGTATTTGGATGATGTAATGCTTTATTCATGTAATTGTGTGAAGTGGCGATTGTAAGCCAACTATGTATCTCTTTCCCTTATGTATTACATGGGTTGTGTGAAGATTACCTCACTTGCGACATCGCTTTCAATGCGGTTATGCCTCTAAGTCGCGCTTCGACACGTGGGAGATATAGCCGCATCGAGGGCGTTACAGTCATGATAATCTAGATCTGTCAGAAAAATAGCTAAATAGGAGATTTTTCCGTGATACAGGAGTCAAAACCTTCGGGAGAATATATAATGAATTTTTACCGACCAAAATACGTATCGTGCAAGAAAACGGAGTCCGAAAGGCACACGAGGTGCTCACAAGGTAGGGGGCGCGCCCAGGGGGTAGGGCGCGCCCACCACCCTCGTGGGGCCCTCGTGTCCTTCCCGGACTACTACTTATTTTTCTATTTTTCTAAATATTCCAAAACGGAGAAATATTGCCTTAAAATTGTTTTGGAGTCGGTTTACTTACCGTACCACATACCTATTCCTTTTCAGGGTCTGAAACGTTCCGGAAAGTGTCCCTTATGTATTCCTCCGGGGTTACGGTTTCAATAATATTGGTTTCAACATTTATGGGATTACCTGAGATATAATGTTTAATTCTTTGACCGTTTACCACCTTCGGATTTGTGCCCTCGAAGTTGTTGATTTTTATGGCACCAGAACGATAGACCTCTTCGATGACGTAGGGGCCTTACCATTTAGAGAGAAGTTTTCCTGCAAAAAATCTTAAATGAGAGTTGTATAGAAATACATAATCACCTACATTAAACTCACGCTTTTGTATCCTCTTGTCATGCCATCTTTTAACTTTTTCTTTAAACAACTTGGCATTTCATAAGTTTGGGTTCTCCATTCATCAAGTGAGCTAATATCAAATAACCTCTTCTCACCGGCAAGTTTGAAATCATAGTTGAGCTCTTTAATATCCCAATATGCCTTATGTTCTAGTTCGAGAGGTAAGTGACATGCTTTTCCATAAACCATTTTATACGGAGACATGCCCATAGGATTTTTGTATGCAGTTCTATATGCCCATAATGCATCATCAAGTTTCTTAGACCAATTCTTTCTGGACCTATTAACAGTCTTTTGCAAAATTAATTTGAGCTCTCTATTGCTCAACTCTACTTGACCACTAGACTGTGGGTGATAAGGAGATGCAATTCTATGGTTAACATCATATTTAGCAAGCATTTTACGGAAGGCACCATGAATAAAGTGTGAACCACCATCGGTCATTAAATATCTAGGGACTCTAAACCTCAGAAAAATAACTTCTTTAAGCATTTTAATAGAAGTGTTATGATCAGCACTACTAGTTGAAATAGCTTCTACCCACTTAGTAACGTAATCAATAGCAACTAGGATATGTGTGTATCCATTAGAGGTAGGAAAAGGTCAAAGCCCCAAACATCAAACGGTTCAATAACAAGAGAATAATTCATAGGCATTTCTTGACGTCTACTAATATTACCAATTCTTTGACATTCATCACAAGACAAGACAAACTTACGGGCATCCTTGAAGAGAGTAGGCCAATAAAAACCAGATTGCAATACCTTATGTGCAGTTCTATCTCCAGCGTGGTGTCCTCCATAAGACTCGGAATGACACTTGCGTAGGATCTGTTCCTGTTCATGCTCAAGTACACAATGTCTAATAACACCATCTACTCCTTCTTTATAAAGATGTGGGTCATCCCAAAAGTAATGTCTCAAGTCATAGAAGAACTTTTTCTTTTGCTGGTATGTGAAGCTAGGTGGTATAAACTTAGCAACAATATAATTAGCATAATCAGCATACCATGGAGTACTACGAGAAGTACTTATAACATTTAATTATTCATCAGGAAAGTTATCATTAATAGGCAGTGAGTCATCAAGAATATTTTCTAACCTAGACAAGTTGTTTGCAACGGGGTTCTCAGCTCCCTTTCTATCAACAATATGCAAATCAAATTCTTGTAGCAAGAGAACCCATCTAATAAGTCTAGGTTTAGCATCTTTCTTTTTCCATAAGGTATTTAATAGCAGCATGATCAGTTTGAATAGTTACTTTAGAATCAACAATATAAGATCTGAACTTATCACAAGCAAATACAACTGCCAAAAGTTCCTTTTCAGTAGTAGCATAATTTCTTTGAGCATTGTCTAGAGTCTTACTAGCATAATGAATAACATTTAATTTCTTATCAACTCTTTGCCCTAGAACAGCACCTACAGCATAAACACTAGCATCACACATAATTTCAAAGGGTAAATTCCAATCAAATGGCTGAACAACAGGTGCAGAGACTAATGCTTTCTTAAGTATTTCAAATGCTTCTACACAATCATCATCAAAGAGAAATGGTATATCTTTTTGCAATAAATTAGTCAGAGGCCAAGAAATTTTTGAGAAGTCCTTAATGAACCTCCTATAAAATCCAGCGTGACCAAGGAAACTTCTTATACCTTTGATGTCCTTGGGACATGGCATCTTTTCAATAGCATCAACCTTGGCTTTATCAACTTCAATACCTCTTTCAGAAACTTTGTGCCCCAAGACAATACCTTCATTAACCATAAAGTGGCACTTTTCCCAATTCAAGACAAGATTAGTTTCTTCACATCTCTGCAAAACTCGATCAAGATTGCTCAAGCAATCATCAAAAGAGGAACCATAGACGGAAAAGTCGTCCATGAAAACCTCACAAATCTTTTCACATAAGTCAGAGAATATAGCTATCATGCATCTTTGAAAGGTAGCAGGTGCATTACATAAACCAAAAGGCATACGTCTATAAGAAAAAGTACCAAAAGGGCATGTAAAAGTAGTCTTTGATTGATCTCTAGCCAACACGGGTATTTGAGAGAAACCAGAATAACCATCTAGAAAGCAATAGTGTGTATGTTTGCATAATCTTTCTAGCATTTGATCAATAAAAGGTAAGGGGTAATGATCTTCTTAGTAGCTTTATTTAATTTGCGGAAATCAATTACCATCCTATAACCTGTGATAATTCTTTGTGGAATTAATTCATCTTTATCATTAGGAACAACAGTAATACCTCCCTTCTTAGGGACACAATGGACAGGACTTACCCACTCACTATCAGCAATGGGATAGATTATACCTGCCTCCAGAAGCTTAAGTATTTCTTTTCTTACCACTTCTTTCATTTTAGGATTCAGACGTCGTTGAGGATCACGAACTGGTTTGGCATCTGCTTCCAAATTTATTTTATGTTGACATAGAGTGGGCTAATGCCCTTAAGATCATCAAGAGTATATCCAATAGCGGCATGATGCTTCTTCAGAGTTTTCAATAATCTTTCCTCTTCATGCTCTGAAAGGTTAGCACTAATAATAACAGGATATATCTTCTTTTCATCAAGATAAGCATATTTAAGATTATCAGGCAAAAGTTTAAGCTCAAACACGGGATCACCCTTGGGTGGAGGAGGATCCCCTAAAATTTCAACATGCAAATTGTGTTGCAGAATAGGTTCCTGTTTAAAGAATACTTCATCTATTTCCCTTTTTTCATTCATGAACATATTATTTTCATGGTCTAGCAAATAGTGTTCTAAAGGATCACTAGGAGGTACGGCAATAGAAGCAAGACCAATAATTTCATCCTTACTAGGTAATTCTTCCTCATGATGTTGTTTACTATATTTAGAGAAATTAAACTCATGAACCATATCATCCAAGCCAATAGTAACAACATTCTTTTCGCAGTCTATCTTAGCATTAACAGTATTCAAGAAGGGTCTACCAAATATAATGGGACAAAAGCTATCTTGCGGAGAAGTAAGAACAAGAAAATCAACAGGATATTTAGTTTTCCCACACAAGACTTCAACATCTCTAACAATTCCAATTGGTGAAATAGTATCTTATTGGCAAGTTTAATTGTGACATCAATATCTTCTAACTCAACAGGCGCAATATCATGCATAATTTCTTTGTATAAGTCATGAGGTATAACACTAGCACTGGCACACATATCACATAAGCCATGATAACAATGATCTCCTATTTTAACAGAAATAACAAGCACGCCTACCACAGGTCTATGTTTATCTTTAGCACAGGGTTTAGCAATTCTAGCTGTTTCACCTTCGAACTGAATAACATGCCCATCAATATTATTAGACAAGAGATCTTTAACAATAGCAATATTAGGTTCTACTTTAACTTGCTCAGGAGGTGTATAAGTTTTAATATTGCTTTTACGAACAACAATTGAAGCTTTAGCATGATCCTTTACTCTAACAGGGAAAGGTGGTTTCTCAACATAAGCAGTATGAACAATAGGATCATTGTAAGTGATAGTCTTTTCTTCAACTTTAATAGGTGCAGCTACTTTTACTTCTATGGGAGGATGATATTTAAACCACTTCTCCTTAGGAAGATCAACATAAGTAGCACACAGAAAGAAGCTACAATCTCAGGGTCAAGTCCATATTTAGTGCTAAACTTACGGAAAATATCTGTGTCCATAGAAGATTTAACACAATCAAACTTAGGTGTCATACCTGACTCTTTACCTTCGTCGAGGTCCCAATCTTCAGAGTTGCATTTAACTCTATCCAATAAATTCCATCTGAATTCAATAGTCTTCATCATAAAAGATCCAGCACAAGAAGTATCGAGCATGGTGCGATTGTTTTCAGAAAGCCGAGCATATAAATTTTGAATAATCATTTCACTTGAGAGCTCATGATTGGGGCATGAATATAACATTGATTTAAGCCTCCCCCAAGCTTGAGCGATGGTTTCTCCTTCGCGAGGCCAGAAATTATATATATAATTGCGATCACGGTGAACAAGATGCATAGGGTAATACTTCTGATGAAATTCCAATTTCAATCTTTTATAGTCCCATGATCTCATATCATCACATAGCCTATACCATATCAATGCATCTCCCTTCAAAGATAAAGGGAAGACCTTCTTCTTAGCAACATCATCGGGTATACCTGCAAGCTTAAATAATCCACAAACTTCATCCACATATATTAAGTGCTCATCAGGATGCTTTGTTCCATCTCCTGTAAAAGGGCCAGCTAGTAGTCTTTCCATCATACCCGAAGGAAATTCAAAAGGAGTTTCATTTTCAATAGGTTCAGTAGGTTGAGGAGCAAATCTTTGCTCTACTGGACGGGGTGAAGATACCCCGAACAAGCCCCTCATAGAATTACTTTCCATGGTAAAAAGTGACAGTAAATTTCAGCACACTATATTAATTTTTCCTTACCAAATTCCACCTACCAAAGACACTACAATCCCCGGCAACGGCGCCAGAAAAGAGTCTTGATGACCCACAAGTATAGGGGATCTATCGTAGTCCTTTCGATAGGTAAGAGTGTCGAACCCAACGAGGAGCAGAAGGAAATGATAAGCGGTTTCCAGCAAGGTATTCTCTGCAGGTACTGAAATAAGTGGTAACAGATAGTTTTGTGATAAGATAAATTGTAACGAGCAATTAGTAACAAAAGTAAATAAAGTGCAGCAAGATGGCCCAATCCTTTTTGTAGCAAAGGACAAGCCGGAACAAACTCTTATAATAGGAAAAGCGCTCCCGAGGACACATGGGAATATCGTCAAGCTAGTTTTCATCACGTTCATATGATTCGCGTGCGATACTTTGATAATTTGATATGTGGGTGGACCGGTGCTTAGGTGATGTTCTTACTTGAACAAGCATCCCACTTATGATTAACCTCTATTGCAAACATCCACAACTACAACAAAAGTATTAAGATAAACCTAACCATAACATGAAACATATGGATCCAAATCAGCCCCTTACGAAGCAACGCATAAACTAGGGTTTAAACTTCTGTCACTCTAGCAACCCATCATCTACTTATTACTTCCCAATGCCTTCCTCTAGGCCCATATAATGGTGAAGTGTTATGTAGTCGACGTTCACATAACACCACTAGAGGCTAGACAACATACATCTTATCAAAATATCAAACGAATACCAAATTCACATGACTACTAATAGCAAGACTTCTCCCTTGTCCTCATGAATGAACGTAATTACTCACAAAGCATATTCATGTTCATAATCAAAGGGGTAATAATATGCATATAGGATCTGAACATATGATCTTCCACCAAATAAACCAACTAGCATCAACTACAAGGAGTAATCAACACTACTAGCAACCTACTAGCACCAAGCCCAGACTTTGAGACAAGAATTGGATACAAGAGATCAACTGGGGTTTGGAGATGAGATGGTGCTGGTGAAGATGTTGATGGAGATTGCCCTCTCCCGATGAGAGGAGCGTTGGTGATGACGATGGTGATGATTTCCCCCTCCGGGAGGGAAGTATCCCCGGCAGAACAGCCCTGCCGGAGCTCTAGATTGGATCCGCCAAGGTTCCGCCTCGTGGCGGCGGAGTCTCGTCCCGAAAAGTTCCTCCTTTTTTTTCTCATCGAAAGACTTCATATAGGAGAAGATGGACGTCGGAGAGCCACCAGGGGGCCCATGAGGTAGGGGGCGCGCCCTAGGGGGGCGCCCCACCCTCTTGAGCAGGGTGTGGGCCCCCTGGCCTTCATCTTTGGTGAGGATTTTTCTTTATTTATTTTAAGACATTCCGTGGAGTTTCAGGACTTTTGGAGTTGCGCAGAATAGGTCTCTAATATTTGCTCCTATTCCAGCCCAGAATTCCAGCTGCCGGCATTCTCCCTCTTCATGTAAACCTTGTAAAATAAGAAAGAATAGCCATAAGTATTGTGACATAAAGTGAAATAACAGCCCATAATGCAATGATTATCGATATAAAAGCATGATGCAAAATGGACGTATCACGCGACACCCCGACCCGCAGCCGGTATCACCGTGGGCGCCACGCCACGGCCAGCCCCAGGGTTATGCTGCATCACGGCACCACGGCCGGACCTAGAGGCCGGCGGCGGCACCACGCCACGGCCACCACCAATGCCCGACGGCAGCGCGACCCCAGCGCGACCAGTCCCAGGTGGCGCGGTCGGCCTTTTCCCCGGTGACAACGCATTACCACGACCAGCCATGGCCTCAAGCGAGGGAATGCGACGAGTGCGACCGCCACAATCAGAACGCCGTCGCGGACTCCGGTGAAGGAAAACCCTATGACGCGAGGTGGGGGCAGGGGAAACAGATCAATCGCTGCATGCGCCTCACACGTACTCGATCGATACAGAACCCGTCGGGGCCTCATACCCAGTGGCCCAGCCCAACTGGTCTCGGCCCAACTGCAGCCGCTTCGCACTTTTAGTAGACTTAACCACTTCTGAATTCCAGTTGAGCCTCTTGAGAAGATCTATTTTCCACTTTTAGTAGACTGAGTTGATCGGTCATCCATTTCTCATTGATGCGAATCTTCTTAGACAGTGCAAATTTGATTTCCTTCACCACTTTAGCATTCAAAACAAAGAACTTGACAAAGTCAATCTCTTCCTCACCACCTTCATAATTCTTCAACACCAGTACTTTGAGATGGCTCTCAAGGCATTTGATTGGATCGAGTGGGTTATACTGACACACATTTTTCATCTTTGCCTTTACACGTTCGTCCCACTGGGAAAGGACATAACATACATATGTTAAAAATATGAATAATTATATGAGAATTTCATTTTCGTTTTGATATTTAAAGCAAAAAAATATGAATACTCACAATGACATAGACCTTTTCCAAGTAGGGGAAGCATCTCAGGATTCCAAGAACCGCGTTCAAATCAGGGCCACAGAACTGGAGAGCCAAAACCTTTACACTGCGTATTGGGTTTTCCAAGCTCGATGGGATTAATCCCCGAAGAAAACAAATGGATAGTTATTTTAAAAACAAAAAGTCTTGAAGAAAAAATGCCAGGCACGATCGCACGAGTCTAGAGGCTGAAGCTTCTACCTGGAAGACTAGATTGTTGATCTGAATTTGTAACACGCAGGGAGACAAAAGGCCCAGTATCTCCAGTTTAGGTGCCCTAACTACCTGGATAGCCTCGACGCCTAAGCCTGGAGAATGCAATAGCAGCCTTTCAAGATGAGGGGCCTCCTTAATGACCAATTTTCCTTTGCCTTCGAACAAACGAAGGGTGACGATGATCCTAAGAGTTGGTGGACTAATGCAAAGGCAAGACCCCTCAAGAATCCTCGACAAATGTAAGCTCTCCAAGACATGGCAGCTAGAGAGCACCCTCGAGAAGACATCCTCGGAGATGGAAACGCTCCACAGCTTGAGCTGCTTGAGGAGGGGGAAACTCAGCGAAGGTGCCATCTCCCTCGGGAAATCGCAGGATCCAATGCTGACCAAGAGCAGGGTCGATGCTGAGCGGAGCACAGACAACGGCAGCGGGCAGAGCGTCTCCTTCTCGGGCAGTCCTTGCGTGTATTCCAAGGCATGAAGCTGATGTGGAGCTCCTGAAGGTTGTCAAGGGCTCGGGAATGGAACCAGCCCTCGATCTGCGCGGTGTCTTCGTCGTGCCTTTTTTCTCGCTGCGGAGGCTGATGAGGCAGACGTCAAAGCGGCATGCTGGGCCAGGGTGGTTCGACAGGATCCTGCAGATGGCGGAGAGACGCTCGACCCCGTCGATGAGGTGGTACGGGACGTCGAGGTTGAGAGGCGAGGAGCGCCATAGGGGACACCATCGCCGGGCGATGGCCTGCATGCGGGCACCGTCCTTGATGGGGAGCAAGGAGATGATGGTGCCGAGGATGGCGTCGGGAAGGTCGCTGATGAGATCGCCATGGCTGATGGCGTTGCCGTCGCAGAAGCTATCACGTGCCTGTTTCTGTGATCTGGGCCCGGCCGCTTCATCGGATGCGCTCCTCTTGGGTGCGGGCGCGGCAGCCTCCTCCTCCGCCGCCATCACATTCATGTCCGGCGGCTGGGGGGTCGGGCGGCGTCGCTGCTTTTGGAACCGCAGCCCTCTAGCTACCTCTCCTCTCACTCAAAAACAGAGGAAGAAGAAGATGGACGCGAGAGATTTTTCGGCAGGCGCACGAACGCCGTCACAGGCGCAAGAACGCTCAAATCTTTTCCTTTTTACACTGGCTACATCGCTACAACATCGGCTCATACCGACGCCGGTCGCCACCGCACATGGCATGGCTTATGCCAACACTCACCTCCTAAGCCATGACATCGCCGTCGTTGTCCTCGCTGCAGCTCCCATCGTCGTTGCCACGGCCATGACCCAGCCAGCGGACCCGACCCGGCGCATCGACGTCGGTCACACCGCCACGGACCCAACATGGCGCACTGACGCCGGTCACACCATCCTCCGTCACGACCCCGGCGACATACGTCGAGCTCCTTCTCCGCCGGCGACACACGGCTGGCGTCCCTGTGCGTCCTGTACGTCCCGCGCGCGCTCGACGCGCCCGACGAGCCAGACCGCACTAGTGCATCCCGCACGTCCCGCGCGCACCCGACGAGCCCGACCGCACCAGATGCTCCCGCACGCCGCCTCTGCGTCCGCCATGGCCGCCGCCAGCGACAAACATCGGAAGGATGTAGCAGAATTCGAGCACGGACTCGAGCACAATGATACGTCCATTTTGCATCATGCTTTTATATCGATATTTATTGCATTATGGGTTGTTATTACACATTATGTCACTATACTTATGCATATTCTCTCTTATTTTACAAGGTTTACATGAAGAGGGAGAATGCCGGCAGCTGGGACTCTGGGCTGGAAAAGGAGTAAATATTAGAGACCTATTATGCACAGCTCCAAAAGTCCTGAAACTTCTCGGAAGACGTTTTCAGAATATATAAAAATAATCAGCGGAAGAGATTCACCAGGGGGCCACACCCTGCCCACGAGGATGGGGGAGCGCCCTACCCCCTGGGTGCCCCCCTACCTCGTGGGCCCCCTGGTGGCCCTCCGGTGGCCATCTTCTGCTATATAAAGTCTTTCAATGAAAAAAAAATAGGAAGCCATCTTCTCGGATGAAACTCCGCCGCCACGAGGCGGAACCTTGGTGGAACCAATCTAGGGCTCCGGCAGAGCTGTTCTGCCGGGGAAACTTCCCTCCGGGAGGGGGAAATCATCGCCATCACCAACGCTCCTCTCATCGGGAGAGGTCAATCTCCATCAACATCTTCATCAGCACCATCTCCTCTCAAAACCCTAGTTCATCTCTTGTGTCCAATTCTTGTCTCCAAGTTCGGGATTGGTGCTAGTAGGTTGCTAGTAGTGTTAATTACTCCTTGTAGTTGATGCTAGTTGGTTTATTTGGTGGAAGATCATATGTTCAGATCCTATATGCATATTAATACCCCTCTTAATATGAACATGTTTATGCTTTGTGAGTAGTTATGTTTGTTCCTGAGGACATGGGAGAAGTCTTGCTATTAGTAGTCATGTGAATTTGGTATTCGTTCGATATGTTGATGAGATGTATGTTGTCTCTCCTCTAGTGGTGTTATGTGAATGTCGACTACAAGACACTTCACCATTATTTGGGCATAAAGGAAGGCATTGGGAAGTAATAAGTAGATGATGGGTTGCTAGAGTGACAGAATCTTAAACCCTAGTTTATGCGTTGCTTTGTAAGGGGCTGATTTGGATCCATATGTTTCATGCTATGGTTAGGTTTACCTTAATACTTTTATTGTAGTTGTGGATGCTTGCAATAGAGGTTAATCATAAGTGGGATGCTTGTCCAAGTAAGGACAGTACCCAAGCACCGGTCCACCCACATACCAAATTATCAAAGTACCGAACGCGAATCATATGAGCGTGATGAAAACTAGCTTGATGATATTCCCGTGTGTCCTCGGGAGCGCCTTTCTCTATATAAGAGTTTGTCCAGGCTTGTCCTTTGCTACAAAAAGGATTGGGCCACCTTGCTGCACCTTATTTACTTTTGTTACTTGTTGCTCGTTACAAATTATCCTATCACAAAACTATCTGTTACCACTTGTTTCAGTACTTGCAGAGAATACCTTGCTGGAAACCGCTTATCATTTCCTTCTACTCCTCGTTGGGTTTGACACTCTTACTTATCAAAAGGACTACGATAGATCCCCTATACTTGTGGCTCATCAAGACTCTTTTCTGGCGCCGTTGCCGGGGAGTGAAGCGCCTTTGGTAGGTGGAATTTGGTAAGGAAAATTTTATATAGTGTGCTGAAATTTACTGTCACTTGTTAGTATGGAAAGTAATCCTCTGAGGGGCTTGTTCGGGGTATCTTCACCCCGACCAGCAGAGCAAAGAGTTGCTCCTCAACCTACTGAAAATGAAAATGTCTGCTTTGAAATTCCTTCGGGTATGATAGAAAAACTGCTAGCTAATCCCTTTTTAGGAGATGGAACAAAACATCATCATGAGCATCTAATATATGTGGATGAAGTTTGTAGATTATTTAAGCTTGCAGGTGTACCCGAAGATGTTGTTAAGAAGAAGGTCTTCCCTTTATCTTTGAAGGGAGATGCATCAACATGGTATAGGCTATGTGATGATATGGGGTCTTGGAATTACAAGCGGTTGAAATTGGAATTTCATCAGAAGTTTTATCCTATGCATCTTGTTCATCGTGATCGCAATTATATATATAATTTTTGGCCTCGCGAAGGAGAAAGCATCGCTCAAGCTTGGGGAGGCTTAAATCAATGTTATATTCATGCCCCAATCATGAGCTCTTAAGAGAAATGATTATTCAAAAATTTTATGCTCGGCTTTCTGATACCAATCGCACCATGCTTGATACTTCTTGTGCTGGCTCTTTTATGATGAAGACTATTGAATTCAAATGGAATTTATTGGAAAGAATTAAACGCAACTCTGAAGATTGGGACATCGACAAAGGTAAGGAGTCAGGTATGACACCTAGGTTTGATTGTGTTAAATCTTTTATGGATACCTATGTTTTCCGTAAATTTAGCACTAAATATGGACTTGACTCTGAGATAGTAGCTTCTTTCTGTGAATCTTTTGCTACTTATGTTGATCTCCCCAAGGAGAAGTGGTTTAAATATCATCCTCCCATAGAAGTAAAAGTAGTCGCACCTATTAAAGTTGAAGAAAAGATTGTCACTTATAACGATCCTATTGTTCCTACTTCTTATATTGAGAAACCACCTTTTCATGTTAGGATAAAGGATCGTGGTAAAGCTTTAACTGTGGTTCGTAAATGCAATATTAAAACATATACACTTCATGAGCAAATTAAAGTTGAACCTGATATTGCTATTGTTAAAGATCTCTTGTCTGATAATATTGATGGACATGTTATTTATTTCTATGATGAAACTGCTAGAATTGCTAAACCTTGTGCTAAAGATAAACCTAGACATGTGGTAGGCATGCCTGTTATTTCTGTTAAAATAGGAGATCATTGTTATCATGGTTTATGTGATGTGGGTGCCAGTGCTAGTGCAATACCTATTAGCCTATATAGAGAAATTATGCATGATATTGCGCCTGTTGAGTTAGAAGATATTGATGTCACAATTAAACTTGTCAATAGAGATACTATTTGACCAATGGGAATTGTTAGAGATGTTGAAGTCTTGTGTGGGAAAACTAAATATCCTGCTGATTGTCTGGTTCTTGGTTCCCCACAAGGTAGCTTTTGTCCCATTATATTTGGTAGACCCTTCTTAAATACTGTTAATGCTACCATAGATTACAAAAGGGATGTTGTTACTATCAGTTTAGATGATATGACTCATGAATTTAATTTCTCTAAATTTAGTAGACAACACCGTGAAGAAGAATTACCTAGTAAGGATGAAATTATTGGTCTTGCTTCTATTGCCGTACCTCCTAGTGATCCTTTAGAAAAATATTTGCTAGACCATGAAAATGACATGTTTATGAATGAAAGAAGGGAAATAGATGAAGTATTCTTTAAACAGGAACCTATTCTGAAACACAATTTGCCTGTTGAAATCCTAGGGGATCCTCCTCCACCCAAGGGTGATCCCGTGTTTGAGCTTAAACCGTTACTTGATACTCTTAAATATGCTTATCTTGATGAGAAAAAGATATATCATGTTATTATTAGTGCTAATCTTTCAGAGCATGAGGAGGAGAGATTATTGAAAACTCTGAAGAAGCACTGTGCTACTATTGGGTATTCTCTTGATGATCTTAAGGGCATTAGTCCCACTCTATGTCAACATAAAATTAATTTGGAAGAAGATGCTAAATCAGTTCGTGATCATCAACAATGGCTGAATCCTAAAATGAAAGAAGTGGTAAGGAAGGTGAGGCAGGTATAATTTATCTCGTTGCTGATAGTCAGTGGGTAAGTCCTGTCCATTGTGTCCCTAAGAAGTGAGGTATTACTGTCGTTCCTAATGATAAAAATGAATTGATTCCTCAAAGAATTATTACGGGTTATAGGATGGTAATTGATTTCCACAAATTAAATAAGGCCACTAAAAAGGATCATTACCCCTTACCTTTTATCGATCAAATGCTAGAAACATTATCCAAACATACACATTTTTGCTTTCTAGATGGTTATTCTGGTTTTTCTCAAATACCTGTGTCAGCCAAAGATCAATCAAAGACTACTTTTACTTGCCTTTTTGGTACTTTTGCTTATAGACGTATGCCTTTTGGTCTATGTAATGCACCTGCTACCTTTCAAAGATGCATGATGGCTATATTCTCTGATTTTTGTGGAAAGATTTGTGAGGTTTTCATGGACAATTTCTCTGTCTATGGATCTTCTTTTGATGATTTCTTGAGCAACCTTGATCGAGTTTTGCAGAGATGTGAAGAAACTAATCTTGTCTTGAATTGGGAAAAGTGACACTTTATGGTTAATGAAAGTATTGTCTTGGGGCACAAAGTTTCTGAAAGAGGTATTGAGGTTGATAAAGCCAAGGTTGATGCTATTGAGAAGGTGCCATGTCCCAAGGACATCAAAGGTATAAGAATTTTCCTTAGTCATGCCGGATTTTATAGGAGGTTCATTAAGGACTTCTCAAAAATTTCTCGGCCTCTGAGTAGTTTATTACAAAAAGATATACCATTTAATTTTGATGATGATTGTGTAGAAGCATTTGAAATACTTAAGAAAGCATTGATATCTGCACCTATCATTCAGCCACCTGATTGGAATTTACCCTTTGAAATTATGTGTGATGCTAGTGATTATGCTGTAGGTGTTGTTCTAGGTCAAAGAGTTGATAAGAAATTAAATTTTATTCAATATGCTACTAAAACCCTAGACAATGCTCAAAGAAATTACACTACTACTGAAAAGAATTCTTAGCAGTTGTATTTGCTTGTGATAAGTTTAGACCTTATATTGTTGATTCTAAAGTAACTATTCACACTGATCATGCTGCTATTAAATACCTTATGGAAAAGAAAGATGCTAAACCTAGACTTATTAGATGGGTTCTCTTGCTACAAGAATTTGATTTACATATCGTTGATAGAAAGGGAGCTGAGAACCCCGTTGCAGACAACTTGTCTAGGCTAGAAAATGTGCTTGATGACCCACTACTTATTGATGATAGCTTTCCCTATGAGCAATTAAATGTCATAAATACCTCTCATACTACTCCATGGACCATGGTATGCTGATTATGCTAATTACATTGTTGCTAAGTTTATACCACCTAGTTTCACATACCAGCAAAAGAAAAAGTTCTTCTATGATTTGAGGCATTACTTTTGGGATGACCCACATCTTTATAAAGAAGGAGTAGATGGTGTTATTAGACATTGTGTACCTGAGCATGAACAAGAACAGATCATACGCAAGTGTCACTTCGAAGCTTATGGAGGACACCATGCTGGAGATAGAACTGCACATAAGGTATTGCAATCTAGTTTTTATTGGTCTACTCTCTTCAAGGATGCCCGTAAGTTTGCCTTATCTTGTGATGAATGTCAAAGAATTGATAATATTAGTAGACGTCAAGAAATGCCTATGAACTATTCACTCGTTATTGAACCATTTGATGTTTGGGGCTTTGACTATATGGGACCTTTTCCTTCCTCTAATGGATATACACATATTTTAGTTGCTGTTGATTACGTTACTAAGTGGGTAGAAGCTATTCCAACTAGTAGTGCTGATCATAACACTTCTATTAAAATGCTTAAAGAAGTTATTTTTCCAAGATTTGGAGTACCTAGATATTTAATGACTCATGGTGGTTCACATTTTATTCATGGTGCTTTCCGTAAAATGCTTGCTAAATATGATGTTAATCATAGAATTGCATCTTCTTATCACCCACAGTCTAGTGGTCAAGTCGAATTGAGTAATAGAGAGCTCAAATTAATTTTGCGAAAGACTGTTAATGGATCTAGAAAGAATTGGTCCAAGAAACTTGATTATGCATTATGGGCCTATAGAACTGCATATAAAAATCCTATGGGTATGTCTCCGTATAAAATGGTTTATGAAAAAGCATGTCACTTACCTCTCAAACTAGAACACAAGGCATATTGGGCTATTAAAAAACTCAATTATGATTTCAAACTTGCCGGTGAGAAGAGGTTATTTGATATTAGCTCACTTGATGAATGGAGAACCCAAGCCTATGAAAATGCTAAGTTGTTTAAAGAAAAGGTTAAAAGATGGCATGACAAAAGAATACAAAAGCGTGAGTTTAATGTAGGTGATTATGTATTGCTATACAACTCTCGTTTAAGATTTTTTGCGGGAAAACTTCTCTCTAAATGGGAAGGTCCTTACATTATCAAGGAGGTCTATCGTTCTGGTGCCATAAAAATCAACAACTTCGAAGGCACAAATCCGAAGGTGGTGAACGGTCAAAGAATCAAACATTATATCTCAGGTAATCCCATAAATATTGAAACCAATGTTATTGTAACCGTAACCCCGGAGGAATACATAAGGGACACTTTCCGGAATGTTTCAGACTCCGAAAAGGAATAGGTATGTGGTACGTGGTATGAACAAGGGTGTCCCAACCTGCCGATAGGTTCTGATAACTCTCGATTTGGTGGAAACTTGACACAACTCGATCCGGCTTCCGAACAACACGTTCTGAACCCCGCAATCACAGCACCACGTCTCCTCTGGTTATCGACCGGCAATGCACGGTCGACCTCGCCAAGAAGGCTAATCCTTGTCTACGAATCGATGAACACAAGCAAGAACAAGAAAGAATGCAACCAAATTGCAGATGTATGATTAACCTCACGAAGTTGGGGTCTCACAAACCGATGAACGGCGAAACTGTTCTTGACAGAATAATCTAAGCAAAACCCAACCCTAACCTAAGCACCGGCGGCTGTAAATATGGTCTAGGGTTAAGCAAGGACCCTCTGGTCACGCCCCTAATTGGGCTCAAAAAGATACATGGCCCAAAGGCCAAAAACGGTGGCGCAGCACCGAGACAGATTCTGGACGTCTTTTGTTTCGAAGATTCCCGTTGATTCAGGAGGAATTTGGCCGTGGAACCAGCGCCATTGGAAAGGTTATTCTCTCAGCTATCCGTGCATATATAGAACGTCCAAAACCGAGCCCGTATGCGACCGGGGCAACCGTTTTAGTGCAGACTGCTCCTGGACTCCGAAACAGACTCGAAGTCAACTTTGTTTGGGCCTCCACCTTGACTTGGACGCCCTTGCTGGTCCTCTCCACCTCCAAGCCCCTCTCCTAGTATCTCCTAGTGCTCTTCATGGTTCCTAATCATAATATAATCATTAGGTAGCAATCTATTCTCAGGAACATATAAAGAAGTGCTTAGGAACGAGCTCACCTCTAAATTCAATTGTCGCGCTCGAGCTCTAGTGATCGGTCCTTGTATATACAGTGGAGTTTTGTGTGTATCCGAAGGAGTGATGTCCTCATCATCCTCCCCCTCTTGAATTGGAGTCATCCTCGACTCAAACTCATCCTCTTCTCCCAAATATGGCCTCAAATCTGAAATGTTAAAGGTGGAACTAACCCCATACTCAGGAGGCAACTCAAGTTTATATGCATTATCATTTATCTTGGCAAGTATTTTGAAAGGACCATCAACTCTAGGCATCAACTTAGACTTTCTTAAATCCGGAAACCTATCCTTTCTCAAGTGCAACCAAACCAAATCACCCGGTTCTAGTTTAACTTCTTGTCTACCTTTACTACCAGCAATTCTGTACTTTTCATTCATTTTTTCCATATTGTTCTTTGCTGTCTCATGCATTTTCAAGATAAAATCAGCACGTTCTTTGGCATCATTGTGAATCCTCTCACTTGTAGGTAAAGGCAAGATATCAATAGGAGCACGGGGATTGAAACCATACACTACCTGAAAAGGACTTACCTTGGTGGTAGAATGTGTTGCCCGGTTGTAAGCAAACTCCACATGAAGCAAACATTCTTCCCACATCTTCAAATTTTTCTTCAAAACAGCCCTCAACATGGTGCCCAATGTGCGATTCACCACCTCAGTTTGCCCATCAGTTTGTGGGTGACAAATTGTAGAAAACAACAATTTTGTACCCAACTTGTTCCATAGGGTGCGCCAAAAATGACTCAAGAATTTTGCATCACGATCTGAAACAATAGTAGAAGCATACCATGCAAACGAACAATCTCTTTGAAAAAGAGGTCAGCAATATAAACAGCATCATCACTTTTATGACATGGTATAAAGTGTGCCATCTTAGAAAAACGATCCACCACAACAAAAATACTATCCCTTCCCCTCTTAGTCCTAGGCAATCCTAACACAAAATCCATAGAAATATCTGCCCAAGGAATAGAAGGAACAGGAAGAGGCATGTATAAACCATGTGGATTCAAGCGAGATTTAGCTTTTTGACATGTGGTGCAGCGAGCCACGAACCTCTCAACATCTCTCCTCATCTTTGGCCAAAAGAAATGTCTGGCCAGAACATCCTCCATCTTCTTCGCACCGAAATGACCCATCCATCCTCCTCCATGCGCCTCCTGTAACAACAAAAGACGAACGGAACCAACTGGAATGCATAGACGGTTAGCTCTAAACAAAAACCCATCGTTAAGGACAAATTTATTCCATGTACGCCCCTCTCGACATTGCAGCAAAACATTTTTAAAGTCAGAATCAAGCGCATATTGTTCTTTTACTGACTCAAGTCCAAAAATCTGACAATCAAGTTGAGACAACAAAGTATATCGTCTAGACAAAGCATCAGCAATCACATTATCCTTCCCTTTCTTGTGTTTGATGATATAAGGGAAAGATTCAATAAATTCAACCCACTTAGCATGCCTACGATTCAAATTATTTTGAGAGCGAAGATACTTAAGCGATTCATGATCAGAATGAATAACAAATTCTTTAGGCCACAAATAATGACTCCACGTTTCTAAAGAACGCACAAGTGCATACAATTCCTTGTCATATGTGGAATAATTCAGAACGGGACCATGCAATTTTTCGCTAAAGTATGCAACTGGTTTACCATCTTGCATCAAAACCCCACCAATGCCGACTCCACTAGCATCACATTCTAACTCAAAAGTCTTACCAAAGTTAGGAAGTTGCAGCAATGGTGCGTGCGTAAGCTTGTCCTTCAAGGTGCCAAAGGACTCCTCTTGTGCCTTCCCCCAATGGAACGCCACACCCTTCTTCGTCAACTCATGCAGTGGTGCAGCAATGGTGCTAAAATCCTTGACGAAGCGGCGGTAGGAACCTGCAAGACCAAGAAAACTCCTCACCTGTGTGATAGTTTGGGGTAGCGGCCAGCTTTGGATGGCGTCAATCTTCGTTTCATCCACCTCGATTCCCTGTGGAGTAACAACGTAACCAAGAAAAGAGACTTGGTCCATGCAAAAAATGCACTTCTCAAGGTTACCAAACAAACGTGCATCCCTTAAAGCATTAAAAACAGCACGTAAATGGTCCATATGTTCATCCAAAGACTTGCTGTAAATCAAGATATCATCAAAGTAAACCACCACAAATCTATCAATAAAAGCTCTTAAAACCTCATTCATTAAGCGCATGAAAGTGCTAGGTGCATTTGTCAAGCCAAAAGGCATTACCAGCCACTCATACAACCCAAATTTAGTTTTGAAAGCTGTTTTCCATTCATCTCCAAGTTTCATTCTAATTTGGTGGTAGCCACTACGCAAGTCAATCTTTGTGAAAATTATAGAACCACACAGCTCATCAAGTATGTCGTCTAACCTAGGAATAGGATGACGATACCGAATAGTAATATTATTGATGGCTCTACAATCAGCACACAGACGCCAAGTACCATCTTTCTTAGGAACCAAAAGTATAGGAACAGCACAAGGACTAAGGCTTTCACGTACATACCCGCGGTCCAAAAGGTCTTGGACTTGTCGCTGAATTTCCTTGGTCTCCTCGGGGTTGGTTCGATAGGCAGCACGATTTGGCAAAGTTGCACCCGGAATCAAATCAATTTGATGCTCTATCCCTCTCATAGGTGGCAGCCCCGGGGGTATCTCAGCTGGGAAAATGTCCTCAAACTCCTGCAAAAGGTTAGTGACAGCAGGAGACAACGAACTAGCAATATCATCAAGCGAAAACAAAGCTCGTTTGCATATGAAAGCATAGCAAATATCATCATCAGAAATTTCAGCAAGATCACATTTTGTAGTAAGCATAACACCACCCTTCAATTTAATTCCCTCGGCCTTAGAAATAGGTGCAGGCTTATCCTTTTTAGGTGGAAAAACAGAATTAGCAACTTGCTGATTTTCAGATTTAGCATCACTTGAACTAGCAGCTCTCTCTCTATCAGCTTCTACAATTTTAGCAGGGGTCAAAGGTACCGAAGTAATTTTCTGCCCTTTATGCACAAAAGTGTATTTATTACTTCTTCCATGGTGTGTAGCATCATTATCATGTTCCCAAGGCCGACCCAACAAAAGTGAACAAGCTTGCATCGGTACGACATCACAATCAACAGAATCAGCATAGGCACCAATGGAAAAAGGAACTCTACATGTTTGTGTTACCTTAGCTTTTCCAGAGTCATTTAACCACTGAATATGGTATGGATGTGGGTGTGGTCGTGTGGTCAAACAAAGCTTCTTGACCAGATCAGAACTCACCAAATTGTTGCAGCTTCCTCCATCAATGATAACACGTGCTCGTCGGTTCTTGATAATGAAGAAAATCTGAAACAAATTGTGGCGTTGTAGCTTCTCAGGTTGCTGAATTTGTGTGTTGAGCACACGCTGAACAATAATGTTCATGTAGCCTGAAGTATCGGCGCCCCCAAGGACATGACCCTCATCATCATCGTCGATGGCGGCATCATCATCATTAGCATCATCCTCCACATCAGAGGTGCTGATATAACCTCCATCTTCGGTTGCCACATATGCCCGCTGACTTGGGCAATCCTTCTGCATATGGCCATGTCCTTGGCAGCTGTGGCACTGAATGCTGGAAGTGCGTCCCGTCGAGGCGACAGACGAAGCACTATTGGTGGGAACCTGCAAAGAATTTTTACGTGGATATGTAGGACGTGCAGCAGGTGGTGTAGGTGTTGTAGTAATACGATTGGCTGAGGCAGAAGCTT
This sequence comes from Triticum aestivum, assembly GCF_018294505.1. Lineage (NCBI taxonomy): Eukaryota > Viridiplantae > Streptophyta > Magnoliopsida > Poales > Poaceae > Triticum > Triticum aestivum. The sequence continues at coordinate 451,508,958 of NC_057806.1, forward strand.
GCTGGTCCGCTGTTAGGGGCACCCGAAAAGAGGATGGCTTAGGCAGCCTCGAAGGAGCCGTCATGCGTGGCGTGTAGGAGGCGTGGACGTTGCTCTTGTTCCGCTGCTCACGTCCCTGCAATTCCTTCTCTGCAAGCATAGCAAACTAGAACAACTGGTTGACAGTATGAAATTCTTTATAATCAACAATGTCCTGAATATCACGCCTCAAATCCGAATAAAAACGACAAATAGAATCCTCAAGCCCCTCCACTATACCACAACGCATCAAACCCTTTTGAAGCTCAGCATAGTAATCTTGTACAGATTTTTCTCCTTGTTCTAAACGCTGCAGTTTGTTACGCAAATCTCTATGATACGAAGGAGGAACAAAACGATCACGCATAGCTACCTTAAGCCGTTCCCATGTATCAGGTAAAGCACCCTGTCCAGCTAGCCCATTCCACCAAATAATAGCAAAGTCCTTAAACTCACTAGTAGCTAGTCGAACTCTATGTTGCTCAGGAACAAGGTGGGAATTAAACTTCTGTTCTAACGTCATCTCCCGATCAAGGTAGCCCTCGGCATCATAACGACCCGAAAAATTTGGTACTGTTAACTTAATCTTAGCATAAGGATCGTCAGGAGCATGATTATTATTACCTTGATGGCGATGTTGATTAACTGTACTACCCATACCTTGAATGTTACGACGAAGACGTTGGCGCAATCTTGCTTGTCGTGTAGCTGCTTGATCTATGTTCCCATTAGCATCATACACCGTGTCTTCTGGCATTTGTCCACTGGTGTTGCTGCCGGACACGTCGTCGTTGTTGGTTGCTAAACGGGTTTCCAACTCGGTAACCCTGTCAGTTAACGTGGATATCCGTTTGTCCAACCGCTCGATGCTGTTGCCGAGGTTGAGTTCAATGAGCGCATCAGTAACAGCCTTCTTGATTGCCTCATTCATCCCATCTTGAACCTTCTCTACGGTAGCTTGTAGTTGCTCTTGGCTGACACATTCCTTGAAATCCTTGGGAGTGCTATCGCCGTTTTCGCCGGTACCTGCCATTATAAAGACACAAAAAACAGGAACACACAGTGAAGGTTATCCTTATCAACTACTATGCAGTTGTAGTGGTGCCTCTCAACACAGCAAATGGAAGCGTCTTAACAAGCTCTTACAAGGTTCTTACTAGCAAAGCAAAGGATACCTGGAAGGCGTAATCCGGCGATTGCGAGGGTCAAAAACCTGTGCCTATTCCGAAGGTTGTATGTGGAGCTTGGAAGGCACTATATGTGAGTGGAACACAATTCAAAAATAGATAGTAATGCTGAATAAATGTCCAAAAATCTTGTCCTAGTTGCTGGCCTACTCGTGTTCTAAACCAAGTATGATATTGAAGACAAAGGTAGAAACAAGTATGAGGGTAAAGACAACGACAGACAAGAACAGAGCAGGGACAGTAGCTCAGCACCAACACTCAATGCAAAAAAATTGTGCTCCTGCACTTTTTGTCTGATATTTTTCTTACAAGTAGGAGAGGAAGTTTCAGCTCAACCTGATAGAAAATAAGGGCCGTGCTGAAACTATATCGCGTGCACAAACAATTTTCTTAACAGAAATTTTGCCAATCGAAATTCGGCAACCCCGGTGAATCTGAGCACCAACAATGTGACTTTCTTTTTTCCTTTTTTTGCCTTTTTTCTCTTTTTTGGCCGATTCACTCTTTGCCTGATTCGAGTCTGTATGCGAAAGGTAAGGCAGCTTGTCGCAACTCCGGTGTCTGTTTTTTTAGGAGGCTGAATTAAAATAGTGGAAAGAAAAATAGTGGTATGGTGGCAGCAGATTGTAGGCTGGAGTTATGGTGTTGTGTGGTGAGCACAAGACGTATAGGGTATGGAAAAAGATCAAGATTGTGAACAGGACGTAGGTGGTGGCAGCGGATTGTGAACATGATTGTGGACTAAAACACTAACTAGACCAGCAACTTGATTATGCATTATGAGCCTATAAAACTGCATATAAAAATCCTATGGGTATGTCTCCGTATAAAATGGTTTATGAAAAAGCATGTCACTTACCTCTCAAACTAGAACACAAGGCATATTGGGCTATTAAAAAACTCAATTATGATTTCAAACTTGCCGGTGAGAAGAGGTTATTTGATATTAGCTCACTTGATGAATGAAGAACCCAAGCCTATGAAAATGCTAAGTTGTTTAAAGAAAAGGTTAAAAGATGGCATGACAAAAGAATACAAAAGCGTGAGTTTAATGTAGGTGATTATGTATTGCTATACAACTCTCGTTTAAGATTTTTTGTGGGAAAACTTCTCTCTAAATGGGAAGGTCCTTACGTTATCAAGGAGGTCTATCGTTCCGGTGCCATAAAAATCAACAACTTCGAAGGCACAAATCCGAAGGTGGTGAACGGTCAAAGAATCAAACATTATATCTTAGGTAATCCCATAAATGTTGAAACCAATGTTATTGAAACCGTAACCCCGGAGGAATACATAAGGGACACTTTCCGGAACGTTTCAGACTCCGAAAAGGAATAGGTATGTGGTACGTGGTATGAACAAGGGTGTCCCAACCTGCCGATAGGTTCTGATAACTCTTGATTTGGTGGAAACTTGACACAACTCGATCCGGCTTCCGAACAACACGTTCTGAACCCCGCAATCGCAGCACCACGTCTCCTCTGGTTATCGACCGGCAATGCACGGTCGACCTCGCCAAGAAGGCTAATCCTTGTCTGCGAATCGAAGAACACAAGCAAGAACAAGAAAGAATGTAACCAAATTGCAGATGCATGATTAACCTCACGAAGTTGGGGTCTCACAAACCGATGAACGGCGAAACTGTTCTTGACAGAATAATCTAAGAAAAACCCAACCCTAACCTAAGCACCAGCGGCTGTAAATATGGTCTAGGGTTAAGCAAGGACCCTCTGGTCACGCCCCTAATTGGGCTCAAAAAGATACATGGCCCAAAGGCCAAAACGGTGGCGCAGCACCGAGACAGATTATGGACGTCTTTTGTTTCGATGTTTCCCGTTGATTCAGGAGGAATTTGGCCATGGAACCAGTGCCATTGGAAAGGTTATCTTCTCACTATCCGTGCATATATAGAACGTCCAAAACCGAGCCCGTATGCGACCTGGGCAACCGTTTTAGTGCAGACTGCTCCTGGACTCCGAAACAGACTCGAAGTCAACTTTGTTTGGGCCTCCACCTTGACTTGGACGCCCTTGCTGGTCCTCTCCACCTCCAAGCCCCTCTCCTAGTATCTCCTGGTGCTTATCATGGTTCCTAATCATAATATAATCATTAGGTAGCAATCTATTCTCAGGAACATATAAAGAAGTGCTTAGGAACGAGCTCACCTCTAAATTTAATTGTCGCGCTCGAGCTCTAGTGATCGGTCCTTGTATATACAGTGGAGTTTTGTGTGTATCTGAAGGAGTGATGTCCTCATCAGTACGGTAAGTAAACCGACTCCAAAACGGTGTTTAAGGCAATATTTCTCCGTTTTGGAATATTTAGAAAACTAGAAAAATAAGAAGCAGTCCGGGAAGGACACGAGGGCTCCACGAGGGTGGAGGGCGCGCCCCCTTCCTCGTGGGCACCTCGTGTGCTCTCCTGACTCCGTTTTCTTACACAATACGTGTTTTGGTCGGTAAAAATTCATTATATAATCTCCCGGAGGTTTTGACATCACGTATCACGCAAAAATCTCTTGTTCTTGTTTCGAGTTGTTTTCTGTCAGGGTTTTCAAGGCCAGGCACTATGTCGTCTCCCTCCTCCTCCAACCATGAGGGCAACGATGCTTGGCTAATGAAGATAGAGCTGAAGAGAGAAGAACCCTTGGAGATCAACAAGGATGAAGGGATCAAGAAGGCCATGGGGGACCAAGTTCCGGCAACAGAAGACACTCTTCAACTTGATCACAATCTTCTTACCCCAATAGAAATCGAAGCTTTCAAGATGATTGAGTTAGCTCATGTACAAAATAAGTATCTCACACGTGAAAATATTTTGTTGAAGGAGCATATCCCCGCACTCAAGGGCATTATCTGCAAGTTAGAAGACCTCCTACGCTCGATGTGCGACCATCCATCATCAACAACTCCACCTTCTTCACCAACAAAAGAGACATAATCACCTGGGTATGGGCACCCCCCTTGGCAACTGCCAAGCTTGGGGGAGTGCCCCGGTATCGTATCACCATCACTTTTATCTTTACGGTTTTTCTTAGTTCGATCCTTTTGGTAATATCTTGATCTAGTAGAATAAAAGTTCTTAGTATGATCTAGTCGTGAGTTTTGCTTTATAATCCTTCTATATAATCGAGTCCGTGAGCTATATAATAAAGATTAGTGTTGAGTCAAGGGCTTGATTATTTTGCCATGATCCTAAGGGAACAAAAGAAAAGAGAAAGAAATAAAAAGAAACAAAGAGATCATGTGAGTCTTATGGAGAGTAATGAGCTCACATAGAAAAAAATGATGAATAAAAGTTGTTGAGGGTTGACAAACATAGTTTTGGTCATCGTTACAATTAATAAGAAGTAATAAAGAAAGAGAGGTCTTCACATATAGATATACTATCTTGGACATCTTTTATGATTGTGAGCACTCATTAAAATATGACATGCTAAAGAGTTGATGTTGGACAAGGAAGGCAACATAATGGGTTATGTTTTCTTACATCTGAGATAAATTATATTGTCATGGATCATCCAACATGGTTGAGCTTGCCTTTCCCTCTCATGCTAGCCAAATTCATCGCACCAAGTAGAGATACTACTTGTGCTTCGAAATACCCTTAAACCAGTTTTGTCATGAGAGTCCACCATACCTACCTATGGATTGAGTAAGATCCTCCAAGTAAGTTGTCATCGGTGCAAAGCAATAAAAATTGCTCTCTAAATATGTATGACTTATTAGTGTGGGAGAAAATAAACTTTCTACGATCGTGTGATATGGAAGAAATAAAAGTAACAGACTGCATAATAAAGGTCCATATCACAAGTGGCAATATAAAGTGGCGTTCTTTCGCACTAAGATTTTGTGCATCAAACCATAAAAACGCATGACAATCTCTGCTTCCCTTTGTGAAGGGCCTATCTTTTAGTTTTATCTCCTACATTGCATAAGAGTCATGGTGATCTTCACTCTTCCTTTTTACATTTTATCCTTTGGCAAGCACAGTATGTTGGAAAGATCCTGGTATATATGGCTAATTGGATGTGAGTTTTCATGAACTATTATTGTTGACATTACCCTTGAGGTAAAACGTTGGGAGGCAAAACTATAAGCCCCTATCTTTCTCTGTGTCCGATTAAAATTCCATACCCATAAGTATTGCGTGAGTGTTAGCAATTGTGAAAGACTATACGATAGTTGAGTATGTGGACTTGCTGAAAAGCTCTTATACATTGACTCTTTTCTATGTTATGATAAATTGCAATTGCTTCAATGACTGAGATTATAGTTTGTTAGTTTTCAATAAAGTTTACGATTCATACTTGAAATTGTGATTGAATTATTACTCTAGCATAAGAAATCACATGACAAGAATTCTGTAAGTTGTTGTTCTAAGAATGATCATGATGCCCTCATGTCCGTATTTTATTTTTTATCGACACCTCTATCTCTAAACATATGGACATATTTTCCGATTTCGGCTTTTCGCTTCAGGACAAGCGAGGTCTAAGCTTGGGGGAGTTGATACGTCCATTTTGCATCATGCTTTTATATCGATATTTATTGCATTATGGGATGTTATTACACATTATGTCACAATACTTATGTCTATTCTCTCTTATTTTACAAGGTTTACATGAAGAGGTAGAATGCTGGCAGCTGGGATTCTGGGCTGGAAAAGGAGCAAATATTAGAGACCTATTATGCACAGCTCCAAAAGTCCTGAAACTTCACAGAAGACGTTTTCAGAATATATAAAAAATACCCAGCAGAAGATATTCACCAGGGGGCCACACCCTGCCCACGAGGGTGGGGCGCGCCCTACCCCCCTGGGCATGCCCCTACCTCGTGGGCCCCCTGGCGGCCCTCCGGTGGCCATCTTCTACTATATGAAGTCTTTTGATGGGAAAAAAATAGGAAGCCATCTTCTCGGATGAAACTCCACCGCCACGAGGCGGAACCTTGGCGGAACCAATCTAGGGCTCCGGCAGAGCTGTTCTGCCGGGGAAACTTCCCTCCGGGAGGGGGAAATCATCGTCATCGTCATCACCAATGCTCCTCTCATCGAGAGAAGGCAATCTCCATCAACATCTTCATCAGCACCATCTCCTCTCAAAACCCTAGTTCATCTCTTGTATCCAATTCTTATCTCTAAGTCCAGGATTGGTGCTAGTAGGTTGCTAGTAGTGTTAATTACTCCTTGTAGTTGATGCTAGTTGGTTTATTTGGTGCAAGATCATATATTCAGATCCTATATGCATATTAATACCCCTCTGATTATGAACATTTTTATGCTTTGTGAGTAGTTACGTTTGTTCCTGAGAACATGGGAGAAGTCTTGATATTAGTAGTCATGTGAATTTGGTATTCGTTTGATATTTTGATGAGATGTATGTTGTCTCTCCTCTAGTGGTGTTATGTGAACGTCGACTACATGACACTTCGCCATTATTTGGGCCTAGAGGAAGGCATTAGGAAGTAATAAGTAGATGATGGGTTGCTAGAGTGACAGAATCTTAAACCCTAGTTTATGCCTTGCTTCGTAAGGGGCTGATTTGGATCCATATGTTTCATGCTATGGTTAGAACTACCTTAATACTTTTGTTGTAGTTGCGGATGCTTGCAATAGAGGTCAATCATAAGTGGGATGCTTGTCCAAGTAAGGACAGTACCCAAGAACCGGTCCACCCACATACCAAATTATCAAAGTACCGAACACGAAACATATGAGCGTGATGAAAACTAGCTTGATGATATTCCCATGTGTCTTTGGGAGCGCCTTTCTCTATATAAGAGTTTGTCCAGGCTTGTCCTTTGCTACAAAAAGGATTGGGCCACCTTGCTGCACCTTATTTACTTTTGTTACTTGTTGCTCGTTACAAATTATCCTATCACAAAACTATCTGTTACCACTTGTTTCAGTACTTGCAGAGAATACCTTGCTGGAAACCGCTTATCATTTCCTTCTACTCCTGTTGGGTTCGACACTCTTACTTATCGAAAGGACTACGATAGATCCCCTATACTTGTGGGTAATGACACAACGGCGACATACGCCTCCTCCCAACGTCAACCGCACGCTCGTACACGCGCTCGTGGTCCCGACGCGTCCAGTGCGCACCCATAACATGCACCGGTCGCGCCCGGCTCGCCACCATGGCTTATTGCCCTGCACCGCTGCGGCCTCAACCACAGCGCGGCACCTCCATGCTGCCGTGTGTCATTGGAGCCGCCACCATGAAGGTCCTCCGCGGCCTCCTCACCGTGCCACCGCGGCCTCCTCGTCGCGCCACGCACCTCCATAGATTGACACACGGCCCGGAGCTTCACCACGCAGCCGCCGGCGAACGCCGCCACCGCCGGCATGCCTCTGGCACGGGGACGACACCCAAGATGAACCAACTCATGATACCAATTGTTGGAACCGCAGCCCTCTAGCTACCTCTCCTCTCACTCAAAAACAAACAAATAAGAAGATGGACACGAGAGATTTTCCGGCCGGCGCATGAACGCCGCCACGGGCGCACGAACGCCCAAATCTTTTCCTTTGTACACTGGCTACATCGCTACAACACCGGCTCATACCGACGCCGGTCGCCACCGCACATGGCATGGCTTATGCCAACAGCTGCCCCCACCCGCGGATCCGAATGAAACGATCGCGACTCACAAGCCTAGTCTCCAGCTCAACCTACTGGGCTGGGCTGGGCCAGCGCATTTCTTATATAAAATTTACACTATTTCATTCGAATTAATTACATGACTCCTGTTGTTTGTAAGAAGGCAAAGCTTTGCCTAATTTTTTTTGGAAGAACGCAGAGCTTTGCATAAAAAAATTTGGAAGAAAGCAGAACATCTAGTTTTTGGGGCAGCAGCTAAAAAACAGTTTTTGGAGCAGCAGCAGAGCCATGAACTGTAACTGGAGGCAGGTGGTGTAGAAAGTTAACCGCTCGCTTTACATCTAACGGTTGAGGAAAAAAAAACTGGATCAAACATTCTTTTTTCAGTCGTCTGCCTCCTAGCCAACACTCATCCTAGTCCGATGTCTATGTATGTAATCAGCTTCAACTTTGCGATCCTTTTCCTAAACAAAGAAAGTCTATTCTCCATCCTTTAACTTTCACTTTTCATCATAAATACTTTTTCTATCAAAAAAGAATCTTAAATTCACATAATAGTTCAGTAACACAAGTTACACAACTTCTCTAATTTTTATTTGATTTTAGCCGGATGGTGTTCACATCACTAGGAAATCAGGTACCGAGTTGGCGAACCATTTGGAGAGTTTGTGGTTCGACTTGGACCAAAAGAAAGTTCTAGGATGGAAAGTAAATATTCTCGAAAGTTCAAGGGAAATGTGGACTTCCTTCTTTCTGAATCTTAAGTTGAAAGTATTTTTACGAATACACAAAGCTTGTGTATCTTTTCATTGATAGAAGAAAAGAGAATGAGTACAATTGAGGATACAATGCATGACATGAACACACAGCATGAGCATGAAACCTAGAGCAGAGAGAGAAGGAATGCTCGGCACGAACAGGGGAAAGACACAACTAAAACCACCAAGCTAAAATTAGAGAGGTAGGTCAAACCAGCACAACGTTGAACATCTCCAAAGTCAACACTGGGGACGTCGCGAGTGAGGAAAATAGCGCCTTCAAGAAGGGAATGACATTGTGATGTTGTTGCCATCCGATCTGAATAACCGGTCCTAGGGTTTCCTCGATGCTCGAGGAGGGGCACGGATAAAGTCATGGCAGCACCTCCAAGAAGGGAAATGACACCCACGAGTGTCATCGCTGCCAGCATCGGCAAGCTGAGCATGAATTTTGCCTAGCCTGAGTCTGAGCAATCCCACAACCGCCTGATCAGGATCCGAAGATTAGTAAGTCAGCATGCCGCTCAACCTCCCCCTAAGAAGGGGAGGTGGGGTTGCACCTTCCTTCATCGAAAACACGAGCTCTAGAACCGACATGGCGTGTAGGTGGACAGGGTTAGGGAGGTAGCGGGGTAGAGAGCCAACAAGGAGGGGGTGGCGATCGGTGCCATTGACTAGCCAAGAACCGGAAGGGGACGCAGTTCTGTCCACCGGAGGCGGAGCCGACAGAATGCCAACGAGTTGAAGAAGCTGGAGGGGGTGCAACAACTGGAGCGTCAGGGCCAAAAACTACACTGGTAGGGGACACCGTCAAGCCATGGACGATGGAGAAGGCACATTCGTGGCCGCCGTGACCGGATCAGTGCCGGCAAGAATCCACCGCGAAGCTTCAACCATATACCAAGAGGTACCATTGTGACCAAACACCCGCAGAAGTCGTCGCTACAGCTTGGAGGAGGCGTCATCGGAGACAAAGGGCGCCCTGCACTGGGCAGGACCGAGCCTCAGGCACCTCCACCCAAGGGCCTCGTGCGCCCCCCATGAGCAGCAACGCGAAGAGGAAGTTACGTCGACGCGGGAGAAGCACCCACTGGAATGGCCGCGCTACCACGCTGGGCCTAGACTAGCAATGGAGGACGCAGTAGTTGGAGGAGCCGCCCATGGTGCACCATATCGAATCTGGGAGGTAGGGGGGTTGGCGTGAGGAAGTTGATGCCGCCCCGCTGCCACCATCCCCCGGCGCAGCACGGCTTCGCCGCCCAACCGGCTGACGGAGGCGATGCTAGGGGGCGGTGGTGGAGGAGGGGGGCACCCGGCGGCGATCAAGGGTTTCCCCGTGTCGCCAAACACGGGGGACGGGAGGTCTCCGCCAACCACCCTTAAGCTGAAAGTTGTGTGAAGATCACACATAGGATGGAGCACTTGGACTGATTAATAAGCTCAAAGTTGTGGGAAGATGATAGCTAGCTGATGCTGATGGCCGGTTTCATCCTCGATCCATGCAGTCGTGTACCGCACATACTCCCTCCGTTCCAAAATAGATGACTCAACTTTGTACTACCTTTAGTACAAAATTGAGTCATCTATTTTGAAACGGAGGGGGTACGTGTTTTCTGTGTTTGACCATCCAGAACATATCCAGTCAACTTGCATCAACATCACACCAGCCAACGCCCCATTACGTAAAGGGCAAGGCATAATTCATTCCGTGGCGAGCTGATGGAACCGGGGCAGCGTCCTGCACTACTCATGCCCACACAGATGCTTTGTGTAGTGCCTTCGTTCACTAGGCTGCAAGCCAAGCATAATGCACCATCACAGGAAGTGGTGCCGGCCCGAAACGGTCGGAAAGACTGCTTTGATGACATACTGTCATGACACAATCTTGAGGAGTACATTGGATTTCTTGTGTACTGCCTTCGAAAGTTTAGACTGGCCACAACGAGAGTAATTTCAAAAGTAACATCATATCCAAGTTAATAAATTTACTTATGTGGCAATGAGTTAATGAGAAAAAAGGTAAATTATGTAACTTAACTAGTTATTGAAAAACAGTAAAACGAGGCGACCTAGGAGCTTCCACAGCGCTTTGACGTCCCTGACCATCCGATTTAATCTATCACATATCGTCTGGCCGTAGTCATTTGTCTCATGGGCAGCTGCTCCGGAGAGTTACCTGGGCGTCATGTTGTTTATCGGGCCAAATGGGCCGGGAAACTGCGTATGGGATACCCGAGTCGTTTGCAGCTCGTTTCCCTTCTCTTCCTCCCTAGCCCGTGGCAAGAAATAGAGCGTCTCCTCACCTTTTACCTCCCTATGGCGGCGGCGGCGGCAGCGACGACGGCGACGGCGGCGTTCGGCATGCTTCGGCCATTCTCCTCAGCGTGCATGTAGATCTCGGTAGACTTTCCTTCTTCGCCAGACTTTTTAGGCCCTACAACCCAGCGTCGAGCCCTGTCTCTCCATCACAGTCCGCCGATGCGATGGGGACGGCAGCTGCTCCTTCGCGCGCCTATAGGGTGGATCCTCAATCCCACCATCCCGGTGACGCTACTGGCCCCATGTAAGCACGTTTTTGTTGCTGATCTTGCTACTCCTCCCATCCCGACGACGTGGGTGCGCGGCGGACGCGCTCTGGCGGTGCAGTGAAGCGCTTGCGGCAAAGGAGATGCAGCGAAGCTTGTGGCTAGCTGCAGTGATGCCGCAGTCGCTATCTCCCCTGCTACCCACGCTTGTTCAAGTTGTTGTCTAATCCCTCTCAATTCAGAGAGCTTGCGTTGCAAGACCCCATACGGAAATGCCCATTAATTAGCATTACCAATCTGATGCAAAATACTACCTAGCTATCTTATCAGTAGTTTCTTGAGTTGTAGTAATTTTATTGCTGCATTTTTTCAGTTGGTGATCAGTGGAAATCAAGTAGTTTTGTTCTCAATACACCACCCAAGTTTAAGAGTGCAGGTTCCCAATTGCTAATCCTGTTCTTCACGAGAGATCTTATAGCTCGACCAGTAATGTCTATACTCGAATGTATCTTTCATGTTCACATCATTGATGTCACGTTTCAGTATTTATATATGTTTTTCTAGAATACATCATTTATATATGTTATATGTTACTCCCTCTGATCCAAAATAAATGCCGTAATGTTGAATTGAGGTTGAACCAAATCTTAATTGCCTGATTGAACAGTAGTCGCTGTATCTTAGTGTATGTATTATTTATATGCTGTTAAACTCCTAATTTCGTCCCGTGGTGCATAGATTTTTCTTGTTACCTTGGTGCCAAAGTAGTTGATGGTCTGCGTGCCGACTCTCCTGAAACTAGAACAATTCCCTTGCCCCTGATCCGGTGAGTTACATCATATTTTGTCTTTGAAAATGCATTTCACATCATTTTGCATATGCAAATATTTTTGTTATATCCACAAATGTCGTCAATCAGAATAACATAGCTGAACATGTGCCGGACAAAAGAGTAAGAGTAGTTTGTTCATTAGCTTCTCTGTTGATTTGGTTATCCCCTCCCGATGCATGATGTGGTTCCTGCTGCCTCGGTTTCCATCGCCACCTCCCTTCTGCCCTACAATTGCCGAAGGCGCCAAGGCAGTGAAATGTACACATGTGATGTTTTTCTCCTTTATCTTATTAACACAACATCCCATATTTTCTAGCTTACATTAAGGAAACGCATAGGTGCATCTGCTTCATTGTCAAACCATCCGGCTTGTATGTTTTTGTTCTTGTCGTATTTGCATGTTGTGCTTCCGGTATCATGCGGGGTAGTGTAGTGTCTGGAGTGTCATCTTTTATGTATGCTCCATGGACAAGATAAAATCTACACAAGGCTTCTATCACAATTTGTCCGTGGACCGTGGTTCTGTATTGAGGTAATATAATTTGAATCTCACACATACATTTGTGTTCAGTTTTTTGTATTATTTCTGTCACTTCTTCAGAATGGACGAGCGTGGCGATGCGCGGTGATATTAATGCAAATGAAATATTAAATTGAATGTGTTTTGCACAACAAGATACTACATTATGTTGCATATTCCCTTCTCATGAATGTCATATACATGGGTGGGTCAGTCTTTACTCAGAGTAGTTTAACTTTCTCAAACATCTTTATTACTTATTTCTCAGGATGGTCGGGCGCGGCAACGCGCGCCTTTATGTTCTAGTTCATTTTATGAGTAACATCGACCCGTTAGCTGGGCAGCTGGGGTTTGAGCCTCGGCTCTAACACACGGCGCTCGCTGTGTTTCTCCTATAAAAGAAAAGGCCAACAAAGCTAAGCCCTTGGGTTGGTCTCATTTTTATTTTTATTTTTTCACTATTCACTACGAAGGTTGTAACATAGTCTAGCAAAACATGTATTCTCTGTCCCAAAATAAGTGTCTCGAGTCTAGTACTCCATTTATAAACTAATATAAGAGCGTATAAATCACTACTTTATTTATCTAAACGCTTTTATATTTCTTTATGGAGGGAGTACAACTTTGTATTAAAACTAATAAAAACTCGAGACACTTATTTTGAGATGGAAAAGGTATGTTACTAGTAGTGTAAGTTACTCTCCACTGAGACTAGTTTTAGATTAGGTTCGAATTAGATCCGGACATCGAATATCTGATCTCTTCTTGCAGGAATCCGGCGGCGCGCATTGCTAGGGCCCGAGCATTTCTCACCGGCATACCTTATCTATGCGGAGTTCCCATCTAAGTTCGGTGATCATATCAAGAATTTAGCCGTTATCTTAGTGGTGCCTGCGGTCGATGAGGTGCAGGTCGCCAAACTCTCTCCCTCGCTCGGCTCCACCTCCGCACACCGAGCGATCGACCGGTGATGCCCGGCCCGGGGCCAAGAGCATTCCCCGACTTTGGTGCTTCGTCCACCATTGACAAGAGAATTTTCTAAAGCCGCCCGGACCATCATCGTCTTGGCCCTCGCAAGGTTGCTTTCCTTGCGTGCTTGCGTCCGGGCGGTGCAGGAAGGAATAAATCGTTCGTGCGTGGATGGATGGATATATATGCGACGCCTTGCCGCGCGAACTAGATATTCCAATTCGTTCGGGAGCTGGCTTGATCGCGGAGGGCGGCATGAAGCAGGCATTGGTGGCGCTGGCACTGCCGTTGCTCCTCGCCGCGTCGCTGTACGCCTCGACGCCGCCGGACACGGCCGAGGCCTTCGCCGGGGACGTCCGCGTCCGCCTGACCCACGTGGACGCCGGGAAGCAGATGTCCAGGCGCGAGCTGATCAGGCGCGCCATGCAGCGCAGCAAGGCGAGGGCAGCGGCGCTCTCCGTGGCGAGGAGCGGCAGCGGCCGTGTCGCCGGCAAGAGCGCGCAGCAGGAGCAGCCTGGCGTGCCGGTCCGCCCGTCCGGCGACCTCGAGTACCTCATCGACCTCGCCATCGGCACGCCGCCGCAGCCCGTGTCGGCGCTGCTGGACACCGGCAGCGACCTCATCTGGACGCAGTGCGCGCCGTGCGCGAGCTGCCTCGCGCAGCCGGACCCGCTCTTCGCCCCGGCCGCGTCGTCGTCGTACGTTCCCATGCGCTGCTCCGGCCAGCTCTGCAGCGACATCCTGCACCACAGCTGCCAGAGGCCCGACACCTGCACCTACCGCTACAACTACGGCGACGGGACGACCACGCTGGGCGTCTACGCCACCGACCACTTCACCTTCGCGTCGTCGTCCGGGGAGAAGCTCAGCGTGCCGCTCGGGTTCGGCTGCGGCACCATGAACGTCGGCAGCCTGAACAACGGCTCCGGCATCGTCGGCTTCGGCCGGGACCCGCTCTCGCTCGTGTCGCAGATGTCCATCCGGCGCTTCTCCTACTGCCTCACGCCCTACACGAGCACCAGGAAGAGCACGCTCCTGTTCGGGTCCCTCTCCGACGGCGTCTTCGACGCCGACGACGCCGCCACCGGCGCAGTCCAGACCACGAGGCTGCTGCAGAGCCGCCAGAACCCGACCTTCTACTACGTACCGTTCACCGGCGTGACGGTCGGCGCTCGGCGGCTGCGGATACCGCTCTCGGCGTTCGCCCTGAGGCCCGACGGCTCCGGAGGGGTGATCGTCGACTCCGGCACGGCGCTCACGCTGTTCCCGGCGGCGGTGCTCGCGGAGGTGCTGAGGGCGTTCCGCGCGCAGCTGAGGCTGCCGTTCGCGAACAGCAGCAGCCCGGACGACGGCGTCTGCTTCGCGACGCCGATGGCCGCGGGCGGGGGGAGGCGCGCGTCGGCCGCGAGGGCGGTGGTGGCGGTGCCGAGGATGGTGTTCCACTTCCAGGGCGCGGACCTCGAGCTGCCGCGCCGGAACTACGTGCTGGACGACCCGAGGAGGGGGAGCCTGTGCATCCTCCTGGCCGACTCCGGGGACTCGGGCTCCACCATCGGCAACTTCGTGCAGCAGGACATGCGCGTGCTCTACGATTTGGAGGCGGAGACCCTGTCGTTCGCTCCGGCGCAGTGCTGATGCGCGCGGGCGCGGCATGCGACCGACGTCCGTATATATGTATCAAAGCAGATGTGTAGCGCGCGCATGCATCAAACGAGAGCATGCGCCTCAAGGGAAGTTGTAATAAGTTTTACTAGCTAGTAGTAGGATTTAGGAAATGCTAATAAATGACCAATGTTTTTGTTCTGGCTATTAACACGGCAACAACTAATGGGGTGTTTGTTTTCAGAGATTTTTTTGTATAGGGACTAGAAAAAATATCTCTTAAAGACTTTTTTATCAAATGGGAGAAACTTTTTAGAGACTAAACTAGGCATTTGAGACTAAATGAAGACTCTCAATGAGAGTCTTTTTGGGACTTTTTGGCACTTTTCCAACAATGCCCCTCCGTGCACCCATTGGCCCGCCACCCCATGGGGTTGTTTGATTGTTATTTTTCTATATACTCGAGGCAACATGGTCATTTAATAACCTCTAGCAAGGGACTAGGAACTTTTTAGTCTCTGAAAACAAACAAGGAGGGACTTTTTAGGGATTAAGGACTTTTTAGTTGGGACTAGAAAAAGTTCTAGGACTAGAGAACCAAACACCACCTAAGCTACACGATGGTTTTTCCCAAAGAGGAGAATGAACTCCCGCACCTCCTCATTGATTGAGGGCATCTCCAAGCGCCACCCATAAAAAAATCTCCCGCATCCATCCGCGGTTAGGAGGACCAGTCCGTGCACATGGATGCGGGAGAACGCCATCTAACCATAGCCGCATTTGTCCGTCAGCAAATTCAAATTCAAATCTACGTCGATTCACACAACGCGCCGGATCACGCCCGCGCCGGGTCGATCCCCTCCAGATGCTGCTCTCCGGCGGCTCAATGTTGTTGTTGCTATGTGCCATCGCCGGTTTGAGTGTAGGACTGCTGCGTGGCCGTCTGGGTGTAGGACTGCTGCTGCTGGTAGTTGCCGGACTAGGTGGGATCCGAGTCTTCCACCTGCTTGTGCTCATAGCCCCCTCTCCTCGCTCACCTCTGTCGTGGATGATATCAAGCATCTCCCTGTCCGCGTCGTATGCCAGCTCCCACGCTCTCGGCATTGTAGCAAACAGCACGCGGGCACCCATCTGACTTTTACCCGCCATCCTCGCCCGGACGAGCGGCGACGAAGAATATTCGGAGAAGAGTGGCGCCGCGTTAACATCAACAATGTAAGGAACCGTACCGACGGGTTTTGCGTGTTGCTTGGCAGCATAGTAGTACAGATGCTTTTAAGGCTCCGGGCACGGCGCCGTCTGTATTATGGGCCCACCCGTCTGGCGGCGTCTGCCACGACCTAGCCGACCGCCTCTTCTGCCACGCCCATCGCCACCAACAGGCCCACCGGCGGCCAGACGCTTCCTCATCTTCTCCTCCGAGCTGATCTTTCGAGCGAGCGTGATGCTCGGATCCTTCGGCACCTCCGCCGCCTCCATCTCCGCCCCGACGGTTCCATGGGTCGGCGACGGAGAGAAGGAGAGGGTGGGAGAGAAGAGTGGGAATTGGACGGAGAGCGGCGGGGAGTGGAAGAACATAGTGGGGGATTTTGGCGCGGAAACATGGCGGGATGCTACAAAAGCGCGGGCTCGACCTTCCTTTTTGGGCGGGCCATGGGTGTTGGAGAGAGATGTTTCGCGTGTCCGGACTCCCGTAAACCTTCCTCACATTTGTATCCGGTTTGCGGGAGAAATCGCATCCGAACCGCTCCGCGGATCGAT
The DNA here is from genome assembly GCF_018294505.1 of Triticum aestivum. Classification (NCBI taxonomy): domain Eukaryota; kingdom Viridiplantae; phylum Streptophyta; class Magnoliopsida; order Poales; family Poaceae; genus Triticum; species Triticum aestivum. The sequence goes on from NC_057806.1 coordinate 451,525,737, forward strand.
ACAGGTCGCCGTTGGATGGCTTGACATGTGGGCTTCATGTGTCAGTTAACAGTCAAGCAAGCAGTCAAATAAACAGTTCACTTATTGTTGGGACCCAGTAGTTATAAGCATGATTAAAATTTAATCACATGGCAATTTGGCTTTTTTTAAACACTCCATCAATTTTGTGATAGCTTTTTAGAACATTGAGAAAACAGGTAGTTTTTTATTATCCTAACCTGTAATGTGGTAGTTTTTTATTATTTATTCCTCGTAGCACCACGGCCGGTGCGTGCAGCACGGCGGGCCGACGTTGCGCAGCGCAGCGCAGCGCTAGAGTCGGTCTTCCCGTGGTCGCAGCTTCGATCGGTGATGCCCAGTTGCTGCTGGAGCTGGTTCCAGCATCCCGCACCGCCGGTCATAGCACACCCGTTGATGTTTCAAGCATCCAGCACCGCTGGTGGCAGCTTGAGTGACGCGGAGGAGGGCATGGCTCCGGATGGATCAAAAATTAAGGAGTCGCCTTCCCTCACTGGTGAAAACTCGCCGGCCGCAAGTTTATCATGGAACCTTTTGCCGCGTCACAAACACATACAGGCACAGCAAACAAAGCAGACTTTTATAAAATGCAAAATTGACTTAAGATTTCTTCTGAACTCAAACTAGTATATGAAAATTAATTCCATGATTTAGTATTAGATAGCTTTGGCCCGAGGCATTTCAGACCCCCGAGTCACTCCCGCGAGCGTCCTCGGGGGAAACCCTAGCCGCCGCCCCTCGTCCCCCGCCGCCACCGCACAGCGCCACCAGGCAAAGACCGGCCGGCGTTGGTGGCGGCGAGGATCTTGCCCCTCTTCTCGCGGTTGGCGTCCGGCGCGGGACGGCGCGGCGCGGGACGACGCTGGGCTGGGCGGGGCCTAGCGGCGCGGCGGAGGGCGTGCTGGGTGGCGGCGGTGCAGCTGCGGCTTGAGGCCTCTCCAACGCGCGGCGGCTGTGGCTTCTCTGGCGGCGGCGCGAGTTTCTGGCGGCGGCTTGGCGGCGTGGCGCAGCGGAGCTCCGGCGAGGATTCGGCGGCGGGCTGGAGGGCTAGGCGCCGTCCAGTGGTGATGCCTCCGCGGCGGTTGCGGCTTGGGGCCCCGGACCCCGATCCGATCTGGATCTGGTGGTGCCGGGGTCTGGGCCATGGCGGCTGGCGAGGCATGGGATTCGTCGGGGCTTGTCGACCTCTAGGCACCATGGGGGTGCCGGCGGCGACGCGTGCCCGGCGTGGTGAGACTGCTGGACGTGGTGGTCATCTTCTTCCCGAGATGGCCGACCAGAGGCTTGGTGATCGGATCTCAAGATCCATCATCTTGTCCCGGCTGCGAGTAGGGGAGACATGGTTGCCGGTGAAAATCGAGCCGACGGCAGGCGATGGCGGCGTTCTCGTCGTTACCTTGATGAAGGCATCGTCGTGTAACTATTGTCGATCCACTCGTGCTGCTCCGGGGGAAACCCTAGGATCTGGTGTTCCAGATCGGACGATGGCGGCACTGCGGTGTCGTTTCTCTCTTGGGAGCATCGTTTGCGGAGCAGCGCTGGATGTCAGAGGCAGGAGGTGGAGCGGCTTCATCTTGCACGGAGCTTCGGGGGTGATGTCAAGTCATGCCTGACCGACAGGTGCTACGCTTTGTCATGCCTGGTCGGCAGGTGCTACGCACGACAGATCTTCCAAGGACTTCAAGCTGTGTCGGCTGGTGATACCTGGCAGCATGGCGCTGAGGTGTATCAGTGGCGACCGCGACGTGCTCAGCTGTTTGCGCGCAGGGAGGAGGTGCCGTTTGGCGCCATGGTGGCGTCGACGATAGCTAGACCGAGCAAGGTTGATTCATCAGTACAGTTCTAAAGATGGAGCGGTGGCAGTTGGCGGCGGCGGCATCTGAGTGCACGCCGGACCGGTGAGACCCATGCCCGGCAGGCGTCCTGGATGGGTTCTCAGGTCTTAGATGTTAGGTTTGGCTGCGATGTCTGTTTGGTATTAGGCCCAGGCTATCTGCGCCCCTTCATCAGCTGGATAGAGGTGCCTAGACGGCGGCTTTAGTCTTACTATTGTATTACTTTGTAAGATCTTGTGAGAATAATTAATAAAGTGGCCGTATGCATCGCCCAGATGCAGAGGGGGGGGGGGGTCATCCTCCTTTTCTGAAAAAAAGTATTAGATAGCTTCTTTATCAACTTGGTAAAACTTTACGAGAAATTACTTAAGAAAAAACATATATGCAGAGTTAGAAGAAACGGATGGAGCACATGCACAATGGTTCACATCACCCTCTGTACCAACACAAAAAAAGATAAACACTATTAAGGTCATACAACCGGCTCTTGCGGGAAGAACCACGTCGGCTTTCCATCCCATAGAGTAAACCGTTGAGATCTTGAATCGACCCCTACGTTATGCTCGTCTACAAAGTGGTGGATAAACTTCTTTCTTGCCTCTTGGTATGTGGGGACATGTTTTGAGTAATGTTGGCTCACGAAGAATGCACCTGGCACGCCGTCCATCCGCAGAATCCATACGCCTGTTTTGACGTCTGCCTCCAAGACCTCGATCTTAAGATTGTAGCGACGAGAGAATACATGCACATATTGTTGCCGCCTGAGCATGAATAACTTGCCATTCAACTCAAAGAGATGTCGACTGGTTATGATGGCATCTAGGTCTTCTCCGTGTGGACAAAAGAGCTGCTCAGTGCCGTCCGGAACCATGTAGTCCAAGGTGTTCGGTCTCATGCCTTGAAAAAATGAATCACCTAAGATACTCGACCCATCATCATAATCTCCATCATCCACTTCTTCTTCATCCTCATTGCTCAACACTTCTTCGTGGTCATCAATGTTAAAGTTGTTGTCCTTGTTTGCCGGTTTGTTCATTGTTACCTTATCATCGTCAGAGTCGTCGTTGACAATCGATGCATCGTCCAACTCTTCGTCGTCCTCGTCGATGCTTGACGCTTCATTGTACACCACCTCTTCTTCTTCGTCATTGCTCGACACTTGTCCATCATCTTCGTATTCTTCCTCCTCCTCATCATCATCATCACCCGGTGGGTGCTTGATAATATACTTTACATTTTTAACAACAGGGATTCCGTCATTGTCTTCACCAATATCCATCACAACAAGATCATTGCCCTTAGTGATCCCACATAGTTTGCCTCTATAGAACACGACATCATATATAGACGCATACGGCATCTCTCCCCGTTGGGGCCACCATGCGCCGGGCTTCCCAAGGCGACACAAGGTGATCGGGTAATTGCAATTGCTGGTCGTCACCGCAATGATATCATCTTCGGTCGACGGCATGATTACCTTCCGAATCTCGAACAGGTCAGAGGTATCATCGATGACGGAGTCGAGCCCTGGGAGCGGCACCGTTGATTCTGTGAAAGGGTTATGCAAGAGATGAATACGCCTACCGTTAGCGATCCGGTAAAAGACGGGCCAGTTGTTACAGACGCCGATGAAGGTCGTGTCGTGGAGGAGTGATAGCCCGTGATGAATACCATGATCAGGGAAGGTGACAAAGGTGCCATCCAAGTAGATGATCCACGACAGCTGCGGACGATTATGCTGGCGCACGGCAAGGTGCCATGGACGGCACACGGCACGGAAGCGAGCACGATCGTCGGGGCGCGGGAGGCGGTCGATGACCCGCCCTAGGAGCTCCGGCAGGAGGTCGGCCCACTGATGAGAAGAAGGCCGCAAAGTCGCCGGCATGGCTCGAGCCGATCTACTGTGGTGCCGATGCTTGTCCACAGATAAAAGCTGCGTTACCTTCGAATATGACTTTCATAAAACCTTCGAAGATAAAAGCTGCGTCGCACGTGTACCTATTACGTGGTAATATATAGAGTATATAAATTTCTTTGAGGGATATATAGAGTATATAATAATAGGTGCGTCAAGGGGGATTTGGGTGGAAGAGGGGAAGGAAATCCGACTCGATACAGAAAGGATCCGCAAAGAATCTCATATGTAAAGGACGCACTGACCACACGTCGATACGGACAGGACACGATTTCAACCACGTCGTTTCGGCGCACGAGAACGGAGAAAAAAAAAGTATCCTCAAATTTGTAGCAAGCGAGCACGTTACACCTGCGTTTCGTTCTTTTTTTTGCGAGAGGCGTATGCGTCTCTCTGCTAAGAGCATCTACTCCGCCGGGCGCCTCAATCCCGTCTCATATGTCGGGACGGACCGGCTGGTCACTGACCGGTCACTTTCTTCGACCTAGACGGACGCCTCAAACGGGTCTCGAACGTTCGGGCTGACTGGCACCCCCATACCCAGCTCAAATATGGGGCGGGATATGGGGACGTCCGTGCACACCCTTTACGTCGGACCCAACCTATGCTGGCCCATCCGACCCTACTTATATTCGTCTCCATCCGCTCACCGGAGCAAACCCTAACCACTTCACTCCACTCCCCTCCGCCACCCGAGCTCACCTCCGGTGGTTTCCGGCCTTCTCCGCCATGGCAGGCTGCAGATCGGACTCTGGCCAGTCCGGATCTGTCGACTGGGTGTCACCCCGTGTGGATGGGGGGGGGCAATGGCAGTCCGCATTGCACACCGCCGCTCGCGGGAGGACAACGCCTGCCCGACCGACGGATCCGTTTGCCGTGACGCCATAGCGTCGGCTCACTGGGCGCTCGGGTCCTCTGGTGCTGGATCCTCGCGGTCCCGGCAGCCGGAACACCTCTCCTTCCCCATCGCCGGTCGGGTAGACTATGAGTCCCACCAGGAACGGGCGGCCCGCCGTGGGAAGGAGAGGATAAGGGCCGCTGAGGCCCGTATCGCGATGGAAATGGCAGCGGCGGTGGCGGCTGATGCGGTGGCACGGGCAGCCGCTGAGGAGGAAGTCATCCGCGCCTGCATTGTGAAGAGACGGCAGCGGAGGAATATGTGCGCCCTCGCCCAAGAGCAGAATCGGACGTTCTATGTCATGGCCGGACTGCCACTAAAGGAGGAGAAGGAGGACAGCTCCGGCGACGAGCAGATCTGGCTCGATCTGTACTGCGTCTTCGACCGGTACTTCCACGAGAAGCATGTCAAGGGCGTCGGGAAGGGCAAGACCAGCCATGGGTGAACTCCACCATAACCAAACATGCAAAATTTTGGTAGTCCGATGGCATGTTTAGTATAGTGTGATGGAGTAGCCGAACAATGCATGTGCGTCGACGTAGTTGCATGAGTTTGTATGGATTTGAGATATGGTAATTGAAATATCCGGATGTGGATTACATTATTTGAGGGGTGCCCAGTCAATGCCCGCGAATGCGCCCGGACGCGTCCGTGGGTATTTGAGGGACCGGATTTGCCAAGTTTGGTTGTAGATCCTCTAATGAAGTGTAGCCAGCCCTAAGTGGCTGTTTGAATTAGAAAATTTAACGTTGGGGTTTTCGGAAACAGGTTTTGAGAGAAATTTTAGGAAAACAAGTTTTAGTTAGTTTTTTTGTTAAGACTAGTAAATGCGCACGTGCAATGCACGTTGATATTTAAGCAATATATTAATTGCACGCGGATATTAGATATGTTATTATTTGTGTGTTAATTCTATGATTAGTGCAATATTTGGTATGATATTAATTGCACGTTAAACACGTTGAACGCTCGCCATTGGAGTAGTCTAGGTCGTTGGATTGACTTAGTTGATGGCCGAGATTAGTTGGATCTGCCTCTTTGGGTCTTTTTATATTGACTATTAATAATGTACGTGCAATGCACGTTTATATTAGGTAGAATATTAGTTGCACGCTATATTAGATAAGATATATATGTTGCACATTGGTATTTGGTAATATATCAATTACTTTTTTCACGGGAAGGTAGGATATTAATTACATGGCAGATTTCATGGGATAGCGTTGAGTCAAAACGTGTTTATAACCAATGGCAGTGGTGGGTAATTAGAGCGTTAAACGTGTTTGGTGCTCAACATTAGAGCGATTTAAACCGCTAGATAACATGATTTGACGGTCGAGATGGTTTGGATCTACCCATTTGGGTCTTTTTATATTGGTATAGATAAGTTTACATAGATCTTTCTTTGGACTATAAACATGTTTTTACAAAACCATGTTTGGTTCAATCATGTGAACAAAATGATTAGGCTTAGTAGCTTAACTCTGTTCTCTTCCTTCCACGGCCGCCAGCGAAGTAAGGTATCGCCAGCGACCAGTGCGGACCTTCAAACCGCCCATAACCGTCACGACCCGGCGGTTTGGAAGTGTTTTGTCATCCCAGGCGGCGGCCCGTGGAGCGGTCCGGATTCTCGTTTTCCTGCAAAGTAGACACAGACCAAGGGCTTTTCGAGTGTTTGGATCGTTGCCACGCACGTGTCTGACACCCTGCCCCACCCAAAACCTCTTCGCGAGAAGCGGTGGGCACGCATTCATGCCGGTCAGTGCATCTCTAGTACGGGCGTGACTCAACGGCATTCATGTTGGTCAAAGCGAGCCAGACAGACGAGCGGCCGGTGGCGCTTCAATAATGTGGCGATCGAGAAGCCTAATGATGTGGCACCTTCGTCACGTTTCCTAATCACGTTATGCATCATGGGCTACCCTTCCCCGCAAACACGACCTCCATCTGCACTACTTTTTGAATGTTGGCAGTAGAGCTGCCAAATTCATTGATCAGAAGAAGTGTTACAAGAGCCCTCCGAAGAGGAAAGCACAGCAAAGGCTGATGCAAAAAGAAAAGAAAGTGAAATGCCGACACCACCACAAACCCAAGCACCACCAAACAAGACATGCAAACCAACGGAATCCATCGTTGGGTCTCCAAGGTAACGCCTCCAAGGAGAAAGTGATGTCGAGGACAACACCGTTACCCAATCTGGCTAAGCCAAATCTTAGGTTTTCACCTGGAGACCGCAAGCTATGAGGTAAGAAGAGCAAACGGGCTCCACGGCGGTACCTCCAAGGAGGAAGACGACATCCGTAGACGCCGCTACCGTCGGCACTGATCAGATCAATGCGGATTTTCATCCAAAGCTGAATCTTCCACCAAACTGGATCCGAGGCCTACCAGCGCCACCGGACAGAGCTAGGCCATGCACACACTACCAGGAACGGACTTGCCACTGCCGCTTGCAGAAACTTGGCGAACACGAGCCAACCTGGCTGGGCCACCCCGCCGCACGCAGACCTGGGCGAGCCAAACCAGATCCGGCCATCCCCTGCCTCCGTGCGCAGAACCTGGGCGAGGATCCGCACCGCAGCGCACAGGAAGAGCCGAGAAATGAACCGGAGCCTAGCCGGCTCGCACCGCAGCGTGCTGGAACTGGGCAAACACCACACCAAACTGACCGCCTCGCACCGCCGCGCGCAAGGCCAGGACCAACCGAGCTGGATCTAGTATGCCTGGAACCTAGTCTGCACCACGGCCGCTGCACGGCGCCGCTACTCCAAGAGCAGGACGTGGACATGCTTGGAAAGGAGGGCCCACCAGCACTCGTCAGCCACACCGAACAGCCACCACCAACGCGCCCTTGGGCAGCGAGATCCGGCGACGGGGACATCAGACTGACGACCGCGGCAAGGTCCGCACCTCACGCGCAAACCAGCCCGGCCCCGACGCCCTAGCGCCCCGCGCTCACCACCTGCTCACCGCGCGCGTCGCGCCCACCGCGCCAGCCAGGCTCTCCGGCGCCCGCTCACCGCGCGCGTCGCCGACGCCAGCTTGCCGCGTGCGCTGCTGCCTGCTCACCGCGCGTGCCGCGCCTACCACTGCCTGCTCTCCGCGCGCACCGCGCCCCCACGCCTCTCCTTGGCCGAGCGCCCCCGCACCGCCCAGACCTCGCGAGAGGGAAGAAAAGAAAGGCCCCCCCGCCGCCGATGCTGCGCGGGCTTTGCCCGGCGACGCTTGCTGGCGGCGGCGAGGGAGGGGGTGGATCTGGGAGGGACTTGAGCGGCGGCTAGGGCTGCGCTCGGGTCGCCCGCGGGGTGGGGCGACACGAGCGAACGTTTTTCACTCCATCTGCACTACTGATTGCACATGGCTCGCCTTCTGCTGCACCAATACCAAGGACGAATGACGTAGCTACCTCTTGCATAATCCGTTCCCTGGGACAACATTTCCGCTCCCCGGGCTAGACTCCGTCGGTGGTGATGTCTCTTATTTCTTCGAGATACGAAAGGTACTCATGCGGTCCATCGAGGACGATATTGTTGCCGTCACGACCAACAACTGGAACTGCCCAGTCATCTTGTGTCACCCCGGGCGGAGCGTGGGTGCCTGGACGGAAGGAGAATCCATACACATATGTTTTTGATATCGTGTTCCACAAAGACGGTCCCTACGGGATCACTGAGTGCAATGACCTCGTCGTGATGGATCTTAATGAGGATGAAAATGGCATCCCCATTGTTAAAGATGTGAGGTATGTTATCAAGCACCCGTTTGATGATGATGATGAGGAGGAGGTGGTGGAAGAGTATGATGAAGAGGGAGAAGTGTACATCAATTATGAAGAAGAAGAAGAAGAAGAGTACGAAGAAGAAGAAGAAGTGTACATCAATAATGAAGAAGAAGAGTATGATGAAGATGGAGAAGTGTCCATCAGCATCTACGATGAAGAGGTGGAGTACAACAAGGCTTCAAGCGTCGATGAGGAGAATGAAGACTTTGAAGAGGTGTTTTGTGGCAATGGTGCATTTAATGGTGATATGGAGAATGAGGAAAACAACCTACATAATTGTGACCACAAACAAGTGTCAAGCAACAAGGACAAAAGGAGAGGCAGAAGATGTCGCGGAGAGTAGCCAGGAGATCAACGCGTGGTATGCAGCATTGGGTGGAGGATTGGAATCAGATCCATGGGGAAGTCGTCGTGCTGCAACAAGGCGAGGGTGAAGCGGGGGGCGTGGTCGCGGGAGGAGGATGCCATCCTCACCACCTTCGTCGCCAGGTTCCCCAACGCTGGCAACTGTACAACGCTGCCGCACAAGGCAGGGTTTCGCCGCTGCGGCAAGAGCTGCCGCCTACGCTGGCTCAAGTACCTCCGCCCGGCGCTCCGGTGTGGTGATACGTCTCCAACGTATCTATAATTTTTGCTTGCTCCATGCTATATTATCTACTGTTATTGGACAATATTGAGCTTTATTATCCGCTTTTATATTATTTTTGGGACTAACCTATTAACCGGAGGCCCAGCCCAGAATTGCTGTTTTTTGCCTATTTTAGGGTTTCGAAGAAAAGGAATATCAAACGGACTCCAAACGGAATGAAACCTTTGAGAACGTGATTTTCTCAACATATAAGACCCGGGAGACTTGGACCCTACGCCAAGGCGCGTAACAGGAGGCCACGAGGTAGGGGGCGCGCCCCCACCCTCGTAGGCCCCCTATTGCTCCATCGACGTACTTCTTCCTCCTATATATATCCACGTACCCCCAAACGATCAGAAATGGAGCCAAAACCCTAATTCCACCGCCGTAACTTTCTGTATCCACGAGATCCCATCTTGGGGCCTGTTCCGGAGCTCCGCCGGAGGGGGCATCGATCACGGAGGGCTTCTACATCAACACCATAGCCTCTCTGATGAAGTGTGAGTAGTTTACCTCAGACCTACGGGTCCATAGTTAGTAGCTAGATGGCTCCTTCTCTCTTTTTGGATCTCAATACAATGTTACCCCCCTCTCTTGTGGAGATCTATTCGATATAATCTTCTTTTTGCGGCATGTTTGTTGAGACCGATGAATTGTGGGTTTATGATCAAGTCTATCTATGAATAATATTTGAATCTTCTCTGAATTCTTTTATGTATGATTGGTTATCTTTGCAAGTCTCTTCGAATTATCAGTTTGGTTTGGCCTACTAGATTGATCTTTCTTGCAATGGGAGAAATGCTTAGCTTTGGGTTCAATCTTGCGGTGTCTTTTCCCGGTGACAGTAAGGGAAGCAAGGCACGTATTGTATTGTTGCCATTGAGGATAACAAGATGGGGTTTTCTTCATATTGCATGACTTTATCCCTCTACATCATGTCATCTTGCCTAAGGTATTACTCTGTTTCTAACTTAATACTCTAGATGCATGCTGGATATCGGTCGATGAGTGGAGTAATAGTAGTAGATGCAGGCAGGAGTCGGTCTACTTGTCTCGGACGGGATGCCTATATACATGATCATGCCTAGATATTCTCATAATTATGCTCAATTCTGTCAATTGCTCAACAGTAATTTGTTCACCCACCGTAGAATACTTATGCTCTCGAGAGAAGCCACTAGTGAAACCTATGGCCCCTGGGTCTATCTCTATCATATTGTTCTCCTACTACTTTGCTATTTACTTTGCCTTTATTTTACTTTGCATATTTATCATAAAAATACCAAAAATATTATCTTTATCATATCTATCAGATCTTACTCTCGTAAGTGGCCTCATAGGGACTGACAACCCCTATTTGCGTTGGTTGCGAGGATTTATTTGTTTTGTGCAGGTACGAGGGACTTGCGCATAGCCTCCTACTGGATTGATACCTTGGTTCTCAAAAACTGAGGGAAATACTTATGCTACTTTGCTGCATCATCCCTTCCTCTTCGGGGAAAACCAACGCAGTGCTCAAGAGGTAGCAAGAAGGATTTCTGGCGCCGTTGCCGGGGAGGTCTTCGCAAAAGTCAACATACCAAGTACCCATCACATACCCTTATCTCCCGCATTACATTATTTGCCATTTGCCTCTGGTTTTTCTCTCCCCCACTTCACCCTTGCCGTTTTATTCGCCCTCTCTCTCTCTATCCTCCCTTTCTTTCTCTATTTGCCTCTTTTTGCCCGTTTGCCTTTTTGTTTGCTTGTGTGTTAGTTTGTTTGCTTGTCATTATGGTAGTCCTTTACCTTTTGCCTCTATGTCTGAAATCGGGGAAACTATTGTTGATAATAATTCTGATGCTCCTACTAAAGAACCCACTATCTCACATATAAAAAGATTCCGTGTTGGTAGTGGTAATATTATTGGAAAATGAGTTATTCAAGATTTCTTTACTTGTGTCGGTGCTTTACCTTCTATGGGTAGTTCTATCCTTCATAGAACTAGTAATCTTGCAGACGCTATTGCCATGCTTGTAGTTGAACTTGAAAGACAATTCATGCACATGCATCCTTCCATACAAAGGATTTTTCTGGAATTTTCTAATATTGAGCATTCTTCTGTTAAGCGTGCCGCTACTATCTTTTTGGCTCATGAGTTTAGATTCATAATAAAAGAGGCCAAAGAAATCTTTGCGCATTATAGGGTGTACGCTTGCCGTCCTCCCATAGAGGCTATCCTCTTTGATCAAGAAGAAATAACGCGTTTTCAATCTCTAGATTATGTTGCTTTCAATGAAAATCTTAGAAAAAGGGTTCCTACCGATGTTTTAGTTGACAGAATCTCTGAACTTAATGATGATTTGGCTATTCGAAATAATGAACTAGGATATTCTCTTGAATATAGGCTCACAAAGTTTTGTCAAAAGAATGCTTATAATGATGAATTGGTTGTGCAATATGAAGGACCAAAGGAGGAACCTATACCTCCCAAGGTTGATCTTGGGGACTTTTGTCCCATTAAATTTAGCCCTTTTGATTACTTTTGCTTGCCCCAAAGAAAACTTGCCGCCGAATATATAGAATATGAGATGAGTTTTAATAATCTATCTTACTATTATGGCAATACCTAGATCTATTCTTGCTTGTTATGCCTAGCTAGGGGCGTTAAACAATAGCGCTTGTTGGGAGGCAACCCAATTTATTTTTATTCCTTGCTTTTTGCTCCTGTTTAGTAATAAATAATTTATCTATCCTCTGTTTTGGTTGTGTTTTTTGTGTTTAATTAGTGTTTGTGCCATGTAGAACCGTTGGGAAGACTTGGGGAAAGTCTTGTTGAATTTGCTGTAAAAAACAGAAACTTTAGCGCTCACGAGAACTGCTGCCATTTTTATTTGGAAAGTGATATTTAGTTAATTATTTTTGCATATAATTAATAGATAAATTTCTCACATCCATCAATTTATTTTAGAATTTTTGGGATTCCAGATCTTGTGCTAGCTACAGATTACTATAGACTATTCTGTTTTTGACAGATTCTTTTTTCGTGTGTTGTTTGCTTATTTTGATGAATCTATGGCTAGTAAAATAGTTTATAAACCATAGAGAAGTTGGAATACAGTAGATATAACATCAATATAAATAAATAATGAGTTCATTACAGTACTTTGAAGTGGTCTTTTATTTTCTTTCGCTAACGGAGCTCACGAGATTTTCTACTTTAAGTTTTGTGTTGTGAAGTTTTCAAGTTTTGGGTAAACATTTGATGGATTATGGAACAAGGAGTGGCAAGAGCCTAAGCTTGGGGATTCCCATGGAACCCCCAAGATAATCTAAGGACACCTAAAAGCCAAAGCTTGGGGATGCCCCGGAAGGCATCCCCTCTTTCGTCTACTTCTATCGGTAACTTTACTTGGAGCTATATTTTTATTCTCCACATGATATGTGTTTTTCTTGGAGCATCTTGTATGATTTGAGTCTTTGCTTGTTAGTTTACCACAATCGTCCTTGCTGTACACACCTTTTGAGAGAGCAATACATGATTTGAAATTTGTTAGAATAGACTATGTGCTTCGCTTATATCTTTTGAGTTATATAATTTTGCTCTAGTACTTCACTTATATCTTTTAGAGCACGGTGGTGGATTTGTTTTATAGAAACTATTGATCTCTCATGCTTCACTTAGACTATTTTGAGAGTCTTAAATAGATGGTAATTTTCTTAAAATCCTAATATGCTTGGTACACAAGATTAATAATAAAACTTTCTTATGAGTGTGTTGAATACTATGATAAGTTTGATGCTTGATAATTGTTTTGAGATATGAAGATGGTGATATTAAAGTTGTGCTAGTTGAGTAGTTGTGAATTTGAGAAATACTTGTGTTGAAGCTTGTGATTCCCGTAGCACGCACGTATGGTGAACCGTTATGTGATGAAGTCGGAGCATGATTTATTTTTTGATTGTCTTCATTATGAGTGGCCATCGGGGACGAGCGATGGTCTTTTCCTACCAATCTATCCCCCTAGGAGCATGTGCGTAATACTTTGCTTTGATAACTTGTAGATTTTTGCAATAAGTATATGAGTTCTTTATGACTAATGTTGAGTCCATGGATCATATGCACTCTCACCCTTCCACCTTTACTAGCCTCTTTAATACCGCGCACCTTTCGCTGGTATCATACACCCACCATATATCTTCCTCAAAACAGCCACCATACCTATCTATTATGGCATTTCCATAGCCATTCCGAGATATATTGCCATGCAACGTTCCACCATTCTGTTTATTATGACACACTCCATCATTGTCATATTGCTTAGCATGATCATGTAGTCGACATCGTATTTGTGGCAAAGCCACCGTTCATAATTCTATCATACATGTCACTCATGAGTCATTGCATATCCCGGTACACCGCTGGAGGCATTCATATAGAGTCATATTTTGTTCTAAGTATCGAGTTGTAATTGTTGAGTTGTAAGAAAAATAAAAGTGTGATGATCATCATTATTAGAGCATTGTCCCAGTGAGGAAAGGATGATGGAGACTATGATTCCCCCACAAGTCGGGATGAGACTCCGGGCGAAAAATAAAAAAAGGAAAAAGAAAAAGAAAGAAAGAAAAGAGGCCATAAAAAAGGAATAAAAGTCCCAAATAAAAAATGAGAGAAAAAGAGAGAAAAAGAGAGAAGGGACAATGCTACTATCCTTTTATCACACTTGTGCTTCAAAGTAGCATCATGATCTTCATAGTAGAGAGTCTCTCATGTTATCACTTTCATATACTAGTGGGAATTTTTCATTATAGAACTTGGCTTGTATATTCCAATGATGGGCTTCCTCAAAATGCCCTAGGTACTCATGAGCAAGCAAGTTGGATGCACACCCACTTAATTTCTTTTTGAGCTTTCATATACTTATAGCTCTAGTGCATCCGTTGCATGGCAATCCATACTCACTCACATTGATATCTATTGATGGGCATCTCCATAGCCCATTGATACGCCTAGTTGATGTGAGACCATCTTCTCCCTTTTTGTCTTCTCCACAACCACCATTCTATTCCACCTATAGTGCTATGTCCATGGCTCACACTCATGTATTGCGTGAAAATTGAAAAAGTTTTGAGAATGTCAAAAGTATGAAACAATTGCTTGGCTTGTCATCGGGGTTGTGCATGATTTAAATATTTTGTGTGGTGAAGATGGAGCATAGCCAGACTATATGATTTTGTAGGGATAACTTTCTTTGGCCATGTTATTTTGAGAAGACATAATTGCTTAGTTAGTATGCTTGAAATATTATTATTTTTATGTCAATATGAACTTTTGTCTTGAATCTTTCGGATCTGAATATTCATACCACAATTAAGAAGAATTACATTAAATTATGCCAAGTAGCACTCCGCATCAAAAATTCTGTTTTTATCATTTACCTACTCGAGGACGAGCAGGAATTAAGCTTGGGGATGCTTGATACATCTCCAACGTATCTATAATTTTTGATTGCTCCATGCTATATTATCTACTATTATTAGACATTATTGGGCTTTATTATCCATTTTTATATTATTTTTGGGACTAACCTATTAACCGGAGGCCCATCCCAGAATTGTTGTTTTTTGCCTGTTTTAGGGTTTCGAAGAAAAGGAATATCAAACGGACTCCAAACGGAATGAAACCTTCGGGAACGTGATTTTCTCAACAGATAAGACCTGGGAGACTTGGACCCTATGCCAAGGCACGTAACAGGAGGCGACGAGGTAGGGGGTGCGCCCTACCCTACCTGGCGTGCCCCCACCCTCGTGGGCCCCCTGTTGCTCCATCGACGTACTTCTTCCTCCTATATATATATCCACGTACCCCCAAACAATCAGAAACGGAGCCAAAACCCTAATTCCACCGCCGTAACTTTCTGTATCCATGAGATCCCATCTTGGGGCCTGTTCCGGAGCTCCGACGGAGGGGGCATCCATCACGGAGGGCTTCTACATCAACACCATAGCCTCTCCGATGAAGTGTGAGTAGTTTACCTCAGACCTACGGGTCCATAGTTAGTAGCTAGATGGCTTATTCTCTCTTTTTGGATCTCAATACAATGTTCTCCCCCTCTCTTGTGGAGATCTATTCGATGTAATCTTCTTTTTGCGGTGTGTTTGTTGAGACCGATGAATAGCGGGTTTATGATCAAGCCTATCTATGAATAATATTTGAATCTTCTCTGAATTATTTTATGTATGATTGGTTATCTTTGCAAGTCTCTTCGAATTATCAGTTTGGTTTGGCCTACTAGATTGATCTTTCTTGCAATGGGAGAAGTGCTTAGCTTTGGGTTCAATCTTGCGGTGTCCTTTCCCGGTAACAGTAAGGGCAGCAAGGCACGTATTGTATTGTTGCCATCGAGCATAAAAAGATGGGGTTTATATCATATTGCATGAGTTTATCCCTCTACATCATGTCATCTTGCTTGAAGTGTTACTCTGTTCTTATGAACTTAATACTCTAGATGCATGCTTGATAGCGGTCGATGAGTGGAGTAATAGTAGTAGATGCAGGCAGGAGTCGATCTACTTGTCTCGGACGTGATGCCTATATACATGATCATGCCTAGATATTCTCATAATTATGCTCAATTCTATCAATTGCTCAACAGTAATTTGTTCACCCACCGTAGAATACCTATGCTCTCGAGAGAAGCCACTAGTGAAACCTATGGCCCTCGGGTCTATCTCTATCATATTGTTCTCCTACTACTTTGCTATTTACTTTGCCTTTATTTTACTTTGCATCTTTATCATAAAAATACTGAAAATATTATCTTTATCATATCTATCAGATCTCACTCTCGTAAGTGGCCTCATAGGGATTGACAACCCCTATTTGCATTGGTTGCGAGGATTTATTTGTTTTATGCAGGTACGAGGGACTTGCACGTAGCCTCCTACTGGATTGATACCTTGGTTCTCAAAAACTAAGGGAAATACTTATGCTACTTTGCTGCATCATCCCTTCCTCTTCGGGGAAAACCAATGCAGTGCTCAAGAGGTAGCACGCGGCGGCTTCACCGAGGAGGAGAACGACCACATCGGAAGCAAATACATATACCACTTCTTCTTCGGTACACCCCCTGGACACATCGACGGCCCAGATTAGAAGATACCTCTTCAGTACGATAAGTGAGGAGGGATAGGATGGGAATTTCAGAGGGTGCGCGGCGTACCGCGGCACGCGGATGTACGGTCCGCTATACGCCGTACGTGGCGGTGTACGCCCATGTGAGGGGCGGCCCACGCGTACTTAGTCCACCACCGCCGTCCCCCGCATTAATCCGGCACGGATTGCGGTGGCCATTTACGCCGCGCAGCGCCCCGTCGAATCGCCACAGTGTGGAGTCTAATCGCCGGCGTCGGCCCGCGCGCGGCGTCGATTCCCACGCTGACGCCTGCGCTCGCCGCCTTTCCATGCCACCGCTTTGACCGCCTGCGCACGCCACCCCCTCGCCTGCTGGCATTAATCGCCGGTACCCACCCCGCTCCTCTCCGCCCTAATGTCTACTACACAACCTTTTTCTTGTAGATGTTGTTGGGCCTCCAAGTGCAGAGGTTTGTAGGACAGTAGCAAATTTCCCTCAAGTGGATGACCTAAGTTTTATCAATCCGTAGGAGGCGTAGGATGAAGATGGTCTCTCTCAAGTAACCCTGCAACCAAATAACAAAGAGTCTCTTGTGTCCCCAACACACCCAATACAACGGTAAATTGTATAGGTGCACTAGTTTGGTGAAGAGATGGTGATACAAGTGGCATATGAATGGTAGATAAAGGTTTTTGTAATCTGAAAATATAAAAACAGCAAGGTAACTAATGATAAAAGTGAGCGTAAACGGTATTGCAATGCATTGAAACAAGGCCTAGGGTTCATACTTTCACTAGTGTAAGTTCCCTCAACAATAATAACATAATTAGATCACATAACTATCCCTCAACATGCAACAAAGAGTCACTCCAAAGTCACTAATAGCGGAGAACAAACGAAGAGATTATGGTAGGGTACGAAACCACCTCAAAGTTATTCTTTCTGATCGTCTATTCAATAGTCCGTAGTAAAATAACATGAAGCTATTCTTTCCGTTCAATCTATCCTAGAGTTCGTACTAGAATAACACCTTAAGACACAAATCAATCAAAACCCTAATGTCACCTAGATACTCCAATGTCACCTCAAGTATCCGCGAGTATGATTATACGATATGCATCACACAATCTCAGATTCATCTATTCAAACCAACACAAAGTACTTCAAAGAGTGCCCCAAAGTATCTAGCGGAGAGTCAAGATGAAAACGTGTGCCAAACCCTATGCATAGGTTCATGGGCGGAACCCGCAAGTTGATCACCAAAACATACATCAAGTAGATTAATAGAATACCCCATTGTCACCACGAGTATCCCACGCAAGACATACATCAAGTGTTCTCAAATCCTTAAAGACTCAATCCGATAAGATAACTTCAAAGGGAAAACTCAATCCATTACAAGAGAGTAGAGGGGGAGAAACATCATAAGATTCAACTATAATAGCAAAGCTCGCGATACATAAAGATCGTACCACCTCAAGGACACGAGAGAGAGAGAGATCAAACACATAGCTACTGGTACATACCCTCAGCCCCGAGGGAGAACTACTCCCTCCTCATCATGGAGAGCACCGGGATGATGAAGATGGCCACCGAAGAGGGATTTCCCCCTCCGGCAGGGTGCCAGAACGGGTCTAGATTGGTTTTCGGTGGCTACGGAGGCTTCTGGCGGCAAAACTCCCGATCTATTCTGATCCCCGAAGTTTTTAGGGTATATGGGTATATAAGGGAGGAAGAAGTACGTCGGTGGACCTCCGGGCTATCCACAAGGCAGGGGGCGCGCCCCCACCCTCGTGGGCAGCCCGGAACTCTCCTGGTCCAACTCCGATATTCCTTGGGCTTCTTCTGGTCCAAAAATAAGTCCCGTGAAGTTTCAGGTCAATTGGACTCCGTTTGATTTTCCTTTTCTGCGATACTCTAAAACAAGGAAAAAACAGAAACTGGCACTGGGCTCTAGGTTAATAGGTTAGTCCCAAAAATAATATAAAAATGTATAATAAAGCCCATAAATATCCAAAACAAATAATATATAGCATGGAACAATAAAAAATTGTAGATACGTTGGAGACATATCACACCCCTATAAAAGCCGGCTCGTCCTGCCATCAGTGGCACCCCGTTCTCGCCTCCCCCACTCGCCGGCACCCACCACCGCCTCTCGCGCCCTCTCTCTGCCACCGGCGATGGCCCGCCCGAATCTGACCCTGGAGAAGGTGGAGGAGCTCGCCCACTTCTCCATCCCCGCCGCGCACGACGTCCGCCTGCCGTCGAGGTGGCGTCTCAGCGTCAACGGCATGCCTGTCGCGCCGGTGCCCAACGTCGGCACGCCGAACTTCGCCCGCACCGTTGGTTTGTATCGGGCGCGCCTCTCGCCGGAGGAGCGGGCGGACCCGCAGTACGCCCCCGACCAGCCCGGCTGGGCGGTCCGGCTCACCGACGACCACGACAACCGCCTCCACGCCTACGCTGCCCCCCGCCCGCCTGTCAAGCACAACCGTGCAGTGCGGCACCACCTGTGGGACGGGCGCTCCTTCGAGGACGTCGTCGC
Source organism: Triticum aestivum (assembly GCF_018294505.1). Lineage (NCBI taxonomy): Eukaryota > Viridiplantae > Streptophyta > Magnoliopsida > Poales > Poaceae > Triticum > Triticum aestivum. The sequence goes on from NC_057806.1 coordinate 451,544,475, forward strand.
CCCACACCGCGCCCAGGTGATCGCCGACGTCGTGCCCGCCCCGACGAGCTACGACTGCTTGCTCTTCCGCCGTGGCGAGGCGCGGTCCACCCGTGAAACCATGGGCGCGCGGATGAACCTCGGCATGTGCGCGGGCCCCTCGTCGGTGACCGCGGCTCTGTCCGCCTCGGCAACGGCGATCGTCGCACGCACGCATAGGACGGCGCTGGGTCCAGGCGCGCCGGTTCCAGGTGCGCCCCTCCACCCGAGTTGGTGCAGGAACCAGAGCCGGCGTTGCGGGCCGACTACAGGCGGCTGGCGGCGGAGGCTGGCGACCCGGAGGGCATGCTGGGCTACCTGACGGCGATCCGGGAGTCGACGAACGTCCCGATGCCCCCGCCCCTCGTCCAGGAGTACATGTAGGTCGCCCCGGTCGCCGTCCACCCAGAGGACCTGCCGGACTTCCCCGGCTACCACGCCGCGGTGGCCGACTCGATGGCTGCACCGGCCGTGCCGTTGGTGCCCCTGGACGACGACAGCAGCAGCAACGACAGCGACGACAGCGACGGCCTCTAGGACGAGGCGGACTTCGGCGGCGTCGAGGACGAGTAGTTTAGTTTAGGTTAATTTTGAAATAACATTTAGTAATGTTTAATTATTTTGGTAATGTTTTTAGTTTAGTTAAGTTAAATTTCTAGTGTTATGAAAAATATTTATGAAAACTATAATGAAATATCGAGTGTGTTTCAATGCATGGTTTTAAAATATTGTTTACAAATTGAGTGTTTCAATTCATACTATTATTTAAAATTGTTATATTGTATAAAATTATTGTAAAAAATTAAAAAACAGAAAAAGTTAAACTTGAAGTGCAAAAAAGTATGAAAATTAGCAAAAAGAAAATAAAAAAAGAAACAAATGGACAAATAAATAATATTAGCAAAAAAGAATGAAAATAAATGTTAAAAACAGAAATGAGTTAAACTTGGAATGCAAAAAAAAACTATGAAAATTAGGAAAGGGAATAAAAAATGTAACAAAGGTGGAAAATAAAAAATACTACAAAAAAGAATGAAAATAAAAAAAATTATATTAAACTTCGAACACATACCATTATTTGAAATTGTTCTCGTAAAAAATTTAAAATTACAACAGAACTAAAGTTGAATTGAAAAAACTATAAAAATTAGAAAAGTAAATAAATTTGAAACAATAAAAAATTACATAATATTAGCAAAAACGAAACAAAAATTTGTTTTTCTAAAAGACCGCTGGCCCGGAGCCGAGCGAGGCGTACTAAGTCGTTCCCAATCAATCCGTTGGCGAAAGGGACCGCTTTTCGGCCCTGCAAGGCCCACAGGCCCAAAGAGACGGGGTAGGGCGGGGGGCGTGCTATTGTTTTTTTGGAGTACGGCGGGGTAGGGCGGGGCGTGCTATTTAAGCCGGTGTGGGCGCGCTTCGGCGGGCGAGGTGGGACTAAATTTAGACCTTGCCTCCCACGGCGCTGCGAGGACCGCCAAGGTGGGCCGATTTCGGTGGGCCGAGTGGGCCGCATGGAAGGCGCGCGCGAGTGGTCCAGGGCGCAGGGGCGGTCTTCGGTACGATGGAGGCACATTTTTTAGTCTCACCTCGCCCGCCGAAGGATGCCCCGACCGGCTTAAATAGGTGGATTCATGCACCCTGGCAGATAAGATAGTTAGTAATAATGTGATTTGACTTTGCACTGCCGGGGCAGCTCTGCCGCAGCTACCCGGACAGTGTTACATTGTTCGGGCAGCTGCAGGAGTGTTGCTAGCGCATTGTAAACTCAGATCATATCATTATTATCTATCTTACTTTTGATATTTTTTATAGTTGAGCACTTTATGCAACTTTGTTTCATTAATATCTAAATTTTTGTAATATTTGTCACACATGATTTAAATGACATTTTTAGTACCTGAACAGTTTTCGGAGAACGAGGTCAATTTTTTGACATCTTGAGAATGACCTGAAATTTTGCATATGAGTTACTATGCCCACTCCAACACGAAATCCATAAATTGATCGTATTTCGATACCAAGAGCACGTTGCGTCACGTCCGGTCAGTGTTTTAGGTGTTTCGACCGAATAAATTATAGAAAATTTATAAAGTGGCAAAAAGTCATGAAACTTGTCATGCATTCTAATCATGATGGTACCAACATTATGAAAAAATTGGGTTCATTTGAATGATGTCGAAAAAAACTCATTTTCGGACAGGGCCTTTGCTCCTACACGAACGGTCTACAGAGAACGAGGTCAATTTTTTGACATCTTGATAATGGCCCGAAATTTTGAATGTGAGTTAGTATGCCCACTCTCACACGAAATCCAAAAATTGATCGTATTTCGATAGCAAGAGCACGTTGTGTCACGTCCGGTCAGTGTTTTAGGTGTTTCGACCGAAAAAATCATAGAAAATTCATAAAGTTGCAAAAAGCCACGAAACTTGTCATGCATCCTAGTCATGATGGTACAACACTATGGAAAAAATTTGGGTTCATTTGAAGGATGTCGAAAATACTCGTTTTGGGACAGGGCCTTTGCTCTTACAAAAAAATCTCCGTCGAGACATACAAAAAAATCTTGAAGCGCGGATAGTCATACCTTACAACACTTATACAGGTCATGCTATATCAGTCCACAATAATTATAGAGTGACAGAGCAGAACCTGCATAAGCATAGTGAAGTATGGCCACCACGATTAAAGATTTGATGTTGTAGACGGATAAAGCTATTTAAACACGTTATTAGCCATGAAAACTAGCAATGTGAGACTAAAAATACAACACTGTGGACGGTTGGCGCCCCTAGCGGCGCACACATGGCCGGCCGCCCCATCTTGGCCCGTGCGCGCCGTGGGCCGCCCCTGCTTTGGCCCGTGCGCGCCGTGGGCCGCCCCTGCTTTGGCCCATGCGCGCCGTGGGTCGCCCCCCGCGCCTTTTATGTCCACCGTAGGCGAACTTTTTATTATTTTTATAAATATAAAAATAATGTGTCCGAAGAGTACTGTATTTGTAAATATTAAAAACAAAATAAAAAACTCATGTAGTGTTGACGGATTTACCTCAGAAGATTAATGCGAATTTTTGCTATGACACTCCATGATTAGTGCCAGAGCATCATTCACACTATCCTAATGAGGAAAGACTACAACACTGAAGAAGTTAACACTGTACGCAGAGGACGATATTTAAACAGATGAATAAGCGTGTCCAAAAGCAATGTGGGACTAAACAATTAGCAGGTTGGGCGGTGGCCGCCGTGGATTTTTGGCTTTCATGGGCCCTCATCTGTGAGCCGCAAACGGCGCCCAAGTGTCTGCCGTGGGTCGCCTTCCTAGCCTGGCAGTTTGCGCCGCGCGTGCCGGCTGTTAAAAAAATTAAATTGTTGCATTTTTTGTATTTTTCGTGCACTAATTCATATTAAAAAAATGTAATGACAAACGCATCCAACTTTTGCGTGCGCGTGTGAGTAACCCCCACGGTTTCCCACGCCAAATCGACGGAATTGAAGTACGAACAGAAGTTGCGTCACGTCGAGAGACCTTTTCTGGATATTTTCACGGAGAAAATTGTAGTAAATGCATTGAGTGTCGAAACACACCCAAATTTTGCAGGCGTGCTTGTGTGCCGCACTGTAGCGTGTGAAAAAATGGCGACATTTCATGGCTTTGCGAAACGGAACACCTACTGGATGCATGTCACCCCAAACCGATATCTGAGGTTTGTACTGTGATTACATGTCAACATGGATGAAATGCACCCAACTTTTGCGTGCGCGTGTGAGTGACCCCCACGGTCTCTCACGTGAAATTTCGACAGAATCGGAGTACGAACGGAAGTTGCGTCACGTCGGGAGACCTTTTTTGGTTATTTTCACGGAGAAAATCATAGTAAATGCATCGAGTGTTGAAACACACCTAAATTTTGCAGGCGTGCTTGTGTGCCACACTGTAGCGTGTGAAAAAAAATAGTGACATTTCATGGCTTTGCGAAAGGGAACACCTACTGGATGCATGTCATCTCAAACCGATATCTGAGGTTTGTACTGTGACTACATGTTAACATGGACGAAACACACCCAACTTTTGCGTGCGCGTGTGAGTGACCCCCACAGTCTCCCACGTAAAATTTCGACGGAAGCAGAGTACGAACGAAAGTTGCGTCACGTCGGGAGACTTTTTCTGGATATTTTCACGGAGAAAATCGTAGTAATGCATCGAGTGTCGAAACGCACCCAAATTTTGCAGACATGCTTGTGTGCCACACATGGCAAAACATAAAAAATTGTAACATGTGAAAAACTATAGCGTGTGAAAATAAATGATGACGTTTGATGAAAACATAATAAATAAATAAATAATAAAAATATAAAAATCCCGTAGTGTGGACGGATTTACTAAAGAATATTAATGTAAATTATTGATGTGACACTCCATGATTTTGGAGTGCCAGAGCATAATATATATTAACCTACTTAAGTAAGAGCACCACAATCACGGACTTAACATTGCAGACAGAGGACGGTATGTAAACAAGTGAATAAGCATGAGAGAAGCAATGTGGGACTAAACATTAGCAGGTTGGGCGGTGGCCGCCCTCGCACGGATAGGTTGGGCGGTATCGGGCCTGGCCTAGTCGGCGCTGAACAACGTTTTTCCTCTCCATCACCGTATACCGCCACGCACGGCGGAACCCTACCCAACCCCACCACTCGCCCCCATACGCCATCCCGTGCCCCCAAGTCGCCCTAGCACGATCGCCCCACGCGCGCACCGCCGTCCATCGCCGTCGACCATCAATGGCGCACGTTGCCGCATTGGGTGTTAGGCCGCCCCAAGTCCACCGGTGCAGATCGCCGACACTCGACTGCCTACTTTCCCTCCGCCACGGCCGTTGTTCGACGGCTGTCGCCCGGATCAAGGTAACGTTTTCCCGTCTCGTACAATTTCTTTGAATGCTATTGCGTAATTATATTTATTAATAGGAAAAAAATTCAACATGCAATATGGACATTGATGGTGTGATTCCATGTTCCATAGAGAAGTGGATAAGTCTCGTTGAGAAATTAACAACCGCTCAGCGATTTAGGTTCTACGAAACAAACTTGCAAAAGATGTTGATCATTCCGTCAGTACAAATGAGAGATATTTTGCTGCATTTTATGATGTTAGGTTATAACCCAAACAACAACAAAATCATGGTACAAGAAGATAGTGGCAGTAAAGGTCTTATTTCACTTAGACTGGATGACATGTTTTCAATATTTGGGTTTAAAAATGAAGGTGAGGATGTTTTTGGCATTCTTGCGACAGAAGAAAAAGAGCTAATAAAGAAAATTCCTATTCAGTACGTTAAAAAATGGTCAGATAATGATAGATGGCTTGATTCAAAAAATTGTGAGGAATAAATCCGCCGACGATGAGTTTCTTTGGATGGTTGTTCTTGTTTTTTTGGGGACTACTATTGCACCGATGTCGGTTATCTCCATACCAAAGGAGTACTACACGTTGGTGCATGACGTGAAGCGGATAAGCACGTTGAATTTTAACGTGTTCACTTTGCGAACTTGTTTGACGGATATTGGTAAACTCAAGCAGGATGGCCGTGTGAGGCAATGGCCATGTGGCAACCTAGTCCTACTCCAGGTATGGTATTAATTAATGCTATTTAATATTCCTTCATGTTATGCGTTCGTAATTTATTTTGTCATTTGTTTTGTAGTACTTGTATTGGGAGAAGGTGCAGCCAACCACTGGCCCGAAAAATAACCCGTTGTCGTTGCAAGTTCCCCTAATGAAAATCTGGACTGGATCTAAAGCGGAGAAACGAGACAAGTACGACCTGGAAAATGGTTGTGGTCATGGATTGGTAATATTGTAATGTTTATTTAACAATACATTGATTATCCATTGAGAATGTTATGTACCCATGTTTTCATTGCATACTCACTTTGTAGATAGATGACTGCATTGCGAAAGAGTATAGAATGAAAAAACTTGCAGATGAACAAGCTGAAAGCAGTAATAAACATAGTAGCCGAAAGTCTTCCGTTACGGGAAAGAAAAAAGTGGACTGTGTGTCCGAGGCCCTGCTAACCTAAAGCCTTTTATGGACCGGGTTATGAATGATATGAAGGAAATTCGTAAGGAATTGTTTCGTATGCCGGAGTTATGCGCACAGGTAAAAATGTAGCAATTCTGGTATGCACTCTATTAAACTCGATAAATTGAAAAAAAAGATATAACATGTAACTGGGCTTACTTTTGCAGAGATTGTTAAAGAAAATGAATAAAACAGGTGTACGGTACAAACCAGGCACAATGACAGAGGAGGAACAAAATTTGTTTGGATAGAATAGTGAGTCCAGATATGAAAACAAGTGTCCTAAAAAATAATTTCAGTATGATGACATACACACACCTAATGGCCGAAATGGCAGTGGGCATTATGATTTGGATTCTAAAGGAGGGGATTCGTTCAAACTCAGTACTGGTCACTTGAGTAGCTATAAAGGTGAGAAGGATGATCCTATAGATGTCCCAGAGCAGTCGGAAAAAAAAGAAGTATCATCTCTAAAACCGATGAAATAGAAGCGACAAGATGGCAAGTGCAACAAAATGAGCAAGAAGTGTCACAGGGCATGTCAGATGGTAATAGCGTGATAGAAGAGTAGAAGGAGGTGATTGCAGGGAAGCGAAAGCGGAGTGCGTCAAAGTACCAGAAATTTCCTTATGTTAAAAAGACTCCGAGAAAACGTGCGAAACGTTCCGCGAAAGCAAGTAAGTTAAACATGGTATGAATATTTTTTTGATAATTATATATTACAAATTTGTACTATAACTATATTGACTTATGTTGTAGAACTGTTTAATGAAACAACCCCTCATTTTGATCATTCTATGAATGATATGGTGCGTGCCGCTGTGCAGTACGTGAAAGCATCAAAACATAAGAACCATGAAATATTCAACAACGGTAAATATGAAGGACTTTCTGCGGCAAGAGTTTGCCAGATACTTAACCATGCATGGTTATCCGGTGATGTATGTACTTTTATTGTCATGCTTATTTCATGTGTTAAGTATATTGCATCCATGTTAAATTTAGTCATCTATTTCAGCTAATTAACGCTTATGCGATGTACATAGCGGATTCAAGTATCGTCAAGGACAGATATCTTGTACCCACACATAGGTCTTACTGGTTATTGAACACTCGTCCAAAGTTAGTAAGATGAGGGAAGTCGGTAGACGATCCAGAAGGTTTAGCACATGCAAATAAACCCCTCAACAGATGAATGACAGGATATTTTGCAAAACAGAAGGTACTGTTTGTATTGCAGAATTGTATTTTCATTACTATCATATGTGAAAGGCGAGCTTAGTAACAATATTTAAGTTATGAAATAGGCTTATTTTGCTTTAAATAAGGATAAAAACCATTGTATTACGTGTGTTATGCACACTAGAAAGAAAGAGTTCCAAATTCTTGATTCTTTGAGGGGGGAGAAAATATCTCTGAAGCTACCAGAAAATTCGTTGAAAATTTTGTAAGTTTCATATTCATGTGTGTACAATTAACCATATAATTTGTTTACTATATGTAGTCAACGTGTTTATATTTTTTTGTGTGAGAGAGAAACTTGCAGGAGATATCCAAGATGCAAATGATAGTGCAATTATGTCGTTCCCGGATGTGTCCGCATGGCCTATAGTCCCGTACGACATGCCTCAACATGAAGACGGGTGAGTTACATGTTGCACGTGCTTTTGAAATACATTAATTGATTCAGTGCTATCTTACTTAATGTGCTTTGAAAATTGCACTTATGATTTTCGAACACAGGAATTCATGTGGGCTGTTCGTCCTTCGTTGTTTTCAATACTGGAACGGAGAAAAATTTATTACTGTTATTTCTCAGGTGGGTACATTTTTAGTATGAAAAATTAGTTCATCATATTATATATAAGTGATGAAATTAAAATTATTTTTATTCCTTTTCAGTAATCTATTGATAGTTCGAGAGAAAGAATGATAACTGGAATTATTTTGTCCCCAGAAAATAAGCTTACAGAAGTGAGGAACAAAGTAATTCGACTTGCGAAGAGGAAACAAAAATAAGAATCTCATATGAGAATTCTACGTGGTTTCGAAACATGATGTGTTCATGAGTGAGGATTGTGTGTGGATGCTTTTATTTTTTATGTGAGTTCCAAATATGTTTCACGCGTCTAGATTATGTAGACTGACAAATTTATTTAAAGTACATTTTAATCATTTATATTTTGAAATTTAATTTATATTTTGTGTTGAATGAGTGTTCTCGCGAGTGTACGATGTTGGGGCTTTAAAATACCCCGTTGATATATCATGTTGGCATATCAGAGGCGAGCGTCGCCCGTGCCGCACCACGTGTTCGGCGCAAGATGGCATGCGTGGGCCATGTCATCTGGCCAGCCGGCCCACGCCGCGCGTCGCTCCAGGGTTGTCCTGTCCCGCCCCGAGGTTGATTCCCGTCGGCCCGCGTGCGCCCCTCTGTGTCCGAGGGCGGCGTCTGCCTCGGGATCGCCATCTGCGGCGGCACCAGAATCGTCCTTGTACGTAGCACCTCTTTGCGCCCGCTGGTGCCACTCGCGGCACAGCGACTGTTAACGTTTTTATTTTAAATCAAAGCAACTGGCGGTTCTACAATGCCTCCGATCGCCCAACATGCATGTTTTATATACAAAATCATATATTTCTATGAAAATAATGTATACATCATATATCGTATTAAAAACAATGCCTATAGCGCCAAGAAATATATATTATAATGTAAAATGTGTATCTCGCATATCATATTAAGCACAACGAGTATAGTGCCGACAAATATGACATAAGTAAACACCGATTACAAGTCTCCCGTATCGATGTACCGAAACAAATATATAAGTATGATACGTCTCCAACGTATCTATAATTATTGATTGCTCCATGCTATATTATCTACTGTTTTGGACATTGTTGGACTTTATTTTCCACTGTTATATTATTTTTGGGACTAACCTATTAACCGGAGGCCCAGCCCAGAATTGCTGTTTTTTTGCCTATTTTAAGGTTTCGAAGAAAATGAATATCAAATAGAGTCCAAACAGAATGAAACCTTCGGGAACGTGATTTATCTCGCCGAACATGATCCAGGAGACTTGGACCCTACGTCAAGAAACAAAAGAGAAAGCCACAAGGTAGGGGGCGCGCCTAGCCCCCCTAGGCGCACCCTCCACCCTCGTGGGCCCCCTGTTGCTCCACCGACGTACTCCTTCCTCCAATATATACCTACGTACCCTCAAACGATCAGAAACAGAGCCAAAACCCTAATTTCACCGCCGCAACTTTCTGTATCCACGAGATCCCATCTTGGGGCCTGTTCCGGAGCTCCACCGGAGGGGGTATCCATCACGGAGGGCTTCTACATCAACACCATAGCCTCACCGATGAAGTGTGAGTAGTTTACCTCAGACCTTCGGGTCGATAGTTATTAGCTAGATGGCTTCTTCTCTCTTTTTGGATCTCAAAACAAAGTTCTCCCCCTCTCTTGTGGAGATCTATTCGATGTAATCTTCTTTTTGCGGTGTGTTTGGTGAGGCCGATGAATTGTGGGTTTATGATCAAGTTTATCTATGAACAATATTTGAATCTTCTCTGAATTATTTTATGTATTATTGGTTATCTTTGCAAGTCTCTTCGAATTATCAGTTTGGTTTGGCCTACTAGATTGATCTTTCTTGCAATGGGAGAAATGCTTAGCTTTGGGTACAATCTTGCGGTGTCCTTTCCCAGTGACAGTAGGGGCAGCAAGGCACGTATTGTGTTGTTGCCATCGAGGATAACAAGATGGGGTTTTTATCATATTGCATGAATTTATCCCTCTACATCATGTCATCTTGCTTAAGGCGTTACTCTGTTTTCATGAATTTAATACTCTAGATGCATGCTGGATAGCAGTCGATGAGTGGAGTAATAGTAGTAGATGCAGGCAGGAGTCGTTCTACTTGTCTCGGACGTGATGCCTATATACATAATCATACCTAGATATTCTCATAACTATGCTCAATTCTGTCAATTGCTCAACAGTAATTCGTTCACCCACCGTAAAATACTTATGCTCTTGAGAAAAGCCACTAGTGAAACCTATGGCCCCCGGGTCTATCTTCATCATATTAATCTTCCAATACTTAGTTATTTCCTTTGCTTTTTACTTTGCTTTTATTTTACTTTGCATCTTTATCACAATAATACCAAAAAAATTATCTTATCATATCTATCAGATCTCACTCTCGTAAGTGACCGTGAAGAGATTGACAACCCCTTATCGCGTTGGTGGCGAGGAGTTATTTGTTTTGTGCAGGTACTAGGGACACGCGCGCAACCTCCTACTGGATTGATACCTTGGTTCTCAAAAACTGAGGGAAATACTTGCGCTACTTTGCTGCATCATCTTTTCCTCTTCGGGGAAATCCAACGCAGTGCTCAAGAGGTAGCAAGAAGAATTTCTGGCGCCGTTTCCGGGGAGGTTCGCGCAAGTCAATATCTGACTCCCGACAACGAGCCATTTCTGGCGCCATTGGCAGGGAGGTTCACGCAAGTCAAGATTTGACTTCCAACAACGAGCCATTTCTGGCGTCTACACAAAAGTCAACATACCAAGTACCCATCACAATCCTTATCTCCCGCATTGCATTATTTGCCATTTGCCTCTCGTTTTCCTCTCCCCCACTTCACCCTTGCCATTTTATTCGCGCTTTCTCTATATCCTCCCTCTCTTTCTCTATTTGCCTCTTTTTGCCCACTTGCTTTTTGTTTGCTTGTGTGTTGGATTGCTTGCTTGTCACGATGGTTCAAGATAACACTAAATTGTGTGACTTTACCAATACCAACAACAATTATTTTATTAGCACTCCGATTGCTCCTCTTACCGATGTTGAATCTTGTGAGATTAATGCCTCTTTGCTAAATCTTGTCATGAAAGATCTGTTTTCCGGCCTTCCTAGTGAAGATGCCGCTACCCATCTAAATAGCTTTGTTGATTTGTGTGATATGCAAAAGAAGAAAGATGTGGACAATGATATTGTTAAATTGAAGCTATTTCCCTTTTCTCTTAGAGATCGTGCTAAAGCTTGGTTTTCGTCTTTGCCTAAAAATAGTATTGGGTCATGGAACAAGTGCAAAGATGCTTTTATCTCTAAATATTTTCCTCCCGCTAAGATCATATCCCTTAGAAATGATATTATGAATTTTAAGCAACTTGATCATGAACATGTTGCACAAGCTTGGGAGAGGATGAAATTAATGATACGTAATTTCCCTACTCATGGTTTGAATTTGTGGATGATTATACAAAAATTTTATGCCGGATTGAATTTTGCTTCTAGAAATCTTTTAGATTCGACCACGGGAGGCACTTTTATGGAAATCACTTTAGGAGAAGCTACTAAATTGCTACATAATATTATGGTTAATTATTCTCAATGGCATACTGAAAGATCTACTAATAAAAAGATGCATACGATAGAAGAAATTAATGTTTTGAGTGGAAAGATGGATGAACTTATGTAATTATTTGCTAGTAAGAGTGTTTCTTCTGATCCTAATGATATGCCCTTGTCTACTTTGATTGAGAATAATAATGAATCTATGGATGTGAATTTTGTTTGTAGGAACAATTTTGGTAACAACGCGTATAGAGGAAATTTTAATCCTAGGCCTTATCCTAGTAATCCCTCTAATAATTATGGTAATTCCTATAACAATTATTATGGAAATTATAATAAGATGCCCTATAATTTTGAATCTAATATTAAAGAATTTATTACTTCGCAAAAGAATTCCAATGCTTTGATTGAAGAAAAATTGCTTAAGATTGATGATTTGGCTAGAAACATTGATAGAATTTCTCTTGATGTTGATTATTTGAAACTTAGATCTATTCCACCTAAGCATGATATCAATGAGTCTCTCAAAGCCATGAGAGTTTCCATTGATGAGTGCAAAGAAAGAACCGCTAGGATGCGTGCTAAGAAAGAAGCCTTTATAAGAGCGTGTTCTTCTAGTTCCTATGAAAATAAAGATGAAGATCTAAAAGTTATTGATGTGTCCCCTATTAAATCTTTGTTTTGCAATATGAATCTTGATAATGATGGGACTGAATATGATCCAACTTTACCTAGAAGGTGATCTAAAAATTCGGAGTTTTTAGATCTTGATGCTAAAACTGATGAAAGTGGGATCGAAGAAATTAAAACCCTAGATGTTGCTAAACCCACTATTTTAGATTTCAAGGAATTTAATTATGAAAATTTCTCTTTGATTGATTGTATTCCTTGTTGCAATCCGTGCTAAATTCTCCTCATGCTTATAGTCAAAATAAAGCGTTTACTAAACATATCGTTGATGCCTTGATGCAATCTTATGAAGAAAAACTTGAATTGGAAGTTTCTATCCCTAGAAAAATTTGTGATGAGTGGGAACCAACTATTAAAATTAAAATTAAAGATCATGAATGCTATGCTTTATGTGATTTGGGTGCTAGTGTTTCCACGATTCCAAAGACTTTGTGTGATTTGTTAGGTTTCCGTGATTTTGATGATTGCTCTTTAAACTTACACCTTGCGGATTCCACTATTAAGAAACCTATGGGAAGAATTAATGATGTTCTTATTGTCGCAAATAGGAATTATGTGCCCGTAGATTTTATTGTTCTTGAAATAGATTGCAATCCTTCATGTCCTATTATTCTTGGTAGACCTTTCCTTAGAACGATTGGTGCAATTATTGATATGAAGGAAGGAAATATTAGATTCCAATTTCCGTTAAGGAAAGGCATGTAACACTTTCCTAGAAAGAAAATTAAATTAACTTATGAATCTATTATGAGAGCCACTTATGGATTGCCTACCAAAGATGGCGATACCTAGATCTATCCTTGCTTTTTATGCCTAGCTAGGGGCGTTAAACGATAGCGCTTGTTGGGAGACAACCCAATTTTATTTTTTATTCCTTGCTTTTTGCTCCTGTTTAGTAATAAATAATTTACCTAGCCTCTGTTTTGGTTGTATTTTTTGTGTTTAATTAGTGTTTGTGCCATGTAGAACCGTTGGGAAGACTTGGGGAAAGTCTTAATATCTTGCTGTAAAAAACAGAAACTTTAGCGCTCACGAGAACTGCTGCCATTTTTATTTGGAAAGTTATATTTAGTTAATTATTTTTACATATAATTAATAGATAAATTCCTCACGTCCAGAAATTTATTTTAGAATTTTTGGGGTTCCAGATCTTGCGCCAGCTACAGATTACTACAGACTGTTCTGTTTTTTACAGATTCTGTTTTTTGTGTGTTGTTTGCTTATTTTGATGAATCTATGGCTAGTAAAATAGTTTATAAACCATAGAGAAGTTGGAATACGGTAGGTTTAACACCAATATAAATAAATATGAGTTCATTACATTACCTTGAAGTGGTCTTTTGTTTTCTTTCGCTAACGGAGCTCACGAGATTTTCTACTTTGAGTTTTGTGTTGTGAAGTTTTCAAGTTTTGGGTAAAGATTTCATGGATTATGGAACAAGGAGTTGCAAGAGACTAAGCTTGGGGATTCCCATGGCACCCCCAAGATAATATAAGTAAACCTAAAATCCAAAGCTTGGGGATGCCCCGGAAGGCATCCCCTCTTTCGTCTACTTCTATCGGTAACTTTACTTGGAGCTATATTTTTATTCACCACATGATATGTGTTTTGCTTGGAGCATCTTGTATGATTTAAGTCTTTATTTGTTAGTTTACCACAATCATCCTTGATGTACACACCTTTTTAGAGAGCCATACATGATTTGGAATTTGTTAGAATACTCTATGTGCTTCGCTTATATCTTTTGAGTTATATAGTTTTGCTCTAGTACTTCACTTATATCTTTTAGAGCACGGTGGTGGATTTGTTTTATAGAAACTATTGATCTCTCGTGCTTCACTTATATTATTTTTAGTGTCTTAAATAGCATGGTAACTTGCTTAAATAATCCTAATATTCTAGGTATTCAAGATTAGTAAAAAATTATGAGTGTTTTGAATACTAAGAGAAGTTTGTTGCTTGATGATTGTTTTGAGATAAGGAGGTAATAATATCAAAGTCATGCTAGTTGAGTAGTTGTGAATTTGAGAAGTGCTTGCGTTGAAGTTTGCAAGTCCCGTAGCATGCACGTTTGGTAAACGTTATGTAGCAAATTTGAAACATGAGGTGTTATTTGATTGTCCTCCTTATGAGTGGCGGTCGGGGACGAGCGATGGTCTTTTCCTACCAATCTATCCCCCTAGGAGCATGCGCATAGTTATTGGTTTTTGATGACTTGTAGATTTTTGCAAAAAGTATGTAAGTTCTTTATGACTAATGTTGAGTCCATAGATTATACACACTCTCACCCTTCCATCATTGGTAGCCTCTTCGGTACCGTGCATTGCCCTTTCTCACATTGAGAGTTGGTGCAAACTTCGCCGGTGCATCCAAACCCCGTGATATGATACGCTCTTTCACACATAAACCTCCTTATATCTTCCTCCAAACAGCCACCATACCTACCTATTATGGCATTTCCATAGCCATTCCGAGATATATTATCATGCAACTTTCCACCATTCCTTTTATCATGACACATTCATCATTGTCATATTGCTTAGCATGATCATGTTGTTGACATAGTATTTGTGGCAAAGCCACCGTTCATAATTTTGGTACATGTCACTCTTCATTCATTGCATATCCCGGTACACCGCCGGAGGCATTCATATAGAGTCATCTTTTGTTCTAGTATCGAGTTGTAAGCATTGAGTTGTAAATAAATAGAAGTGTGATGATCATCATTTTCTAGAGCATTGTCCCAAGTGAGGAATATAAAAAAATAGAAAGTCCATAAAAAAGGAGAAGGCCCCAAAAATGAGAAAAAGAGAGAAGGGACAATGCTACTATCCTTTGCCACACTTGTGCTTCAAAGTAGCACCATAATCTTCATGATAGAGAGTCCTTTGTTTTGTCACTTTCATATACTAAGTGGGAATTTTCATTGTAGAACTTGGCTTGTACATTCCAACAATAGGCCTCCTCAAGTGCCCTAGGTCTTAGTGAGCAAGGAAGTTGGATGCACACCCACTTAGTTTCTTTTGTTGAGCTTTCATACATTTATAGCTCTAGTGCATCCGTTGCATGGCAATACCTACTCCTTGCATTAACATCAATCGATGGGCTTCTCCATAGCCCATTGATTAGCCTCGTTGATGTGAGACTTTCTTCCTTTTTGTCTTCTCCACATAACCCCCATCATCATATTCTATTCCACCCATAGTGCTACGTCCATGGCTCGCGCTCATATATTATTTGAAAGTTTATGGGTTTGAGTTGCTAAAGTATGAAACAATTGCTTGGCTTGTCATCGGGGTTGTGCATGATGAGAGCATTTTTGTGTGACGAAAATGGAGCATGACTAAACTATATGATTTTGTAGGGATGAACTTGCTTTGGCCATGTTATTTTGAGAAGACATAATTGCTTAGTTAGTATGCTTGAAGTATTATTATTTTTATGTCAATATGAACTTTTCTCTTGAATCTTTCGGATCTGAATATTCATGCCACAATTAAGAAGAATTACATTAAAATTATGCCAAGTAGCACTCCGCATCAAAAATTCTGTTTTTATCATTTACCTACTCGAGGACGAGCAAGAATTAAGCTTGGGGATGCTTGATACGTCTCCAACGTATCTATAATTTTTGATTGCTCCATGCTATATTATCTACTGTTTTGGACATTATTGGGCTTTATTTTCCACTTTTATATTATTTTTGGGACTAACCTATTAACCGGAGGCCCAGCCCAGAATTGCCGTTTTTTTGCCTATTTTAGGGTTTCGAAGAAAAGGAATATCAAATGGAGTCCAAACGGAATG
The DNA here is from genome assembly GCF_018294505.1 of Triticum aestivum. Classification (NCBI taxonomy): domain Eukaryota; kingdom Viridiplantae; phylum Streptophyta; class Magnoliopsida; order Poales; family Poaceae; genus Triticum; species Triticum aestivum. The sequence continues at coordinate 451,560,451 of NC_057806.1, forward strand.
AAACCTTCGGGAACGTGATTTTCTCGCCGTACATGATCCAGGAGACTTGGACCCTACGTCAAGAAACAAAAGAGGAAGCCACGAGGTAGGGGGGCACGCCTACCCCCCCAGGCGCGCCCTCCACCCTCGTGGGCCCCCTATTGCTCCACTGACGTGCTCCTTCCTCCTATATATACCTACGTACCCCCAAACGATCAGAAACGGAGCCAAAACCCTAATTCCACCGCCGCAACTTTATGTATCCACGAGATCCCATCTTGGGGCCTGTTCCGGAGCTCCGCCGGAGGGGGTATCCATCACGGAGGGCTTCTACATCAACACCATAGCCTCTCCGATGAAGTGTGAGTAGTTTACCTTAGACCTTCGGGTCCATAGTTATTAGCTAGATGGCTTCTTCTCTCTTTTTGGATCTCAATACAAAGTTTCCCCCCTCTCTTGTGGAGATCTATTCGATGTAATCTTCTTTTTACGGTGTGTTTGTTGAGACCGATGAATTGTGGGTATATGATCAAGTTTATCTATGAACAATATTTGAATCTTCTCTGAATTCTTTTATGTATGATTGGTTATCTTTGCAAGTCTCTTCGAATTATCAGTTTGGTTTGGCCTACTAGATTGATCTTTCTTGCAATGGGAGAAGTGCTTAGCTTTGGGTTCAATCTTGCGGTGTCCTTTTCCAGTGACAGTAGGGGCAGCAAGGCACGTTTTGTATTGTTGCCATCGAGGATAACAAGATGGGGTTTTTATCATATTGCATGAATTTATCCCTCTACATCATGTCATCTTGCTTAAGGTGTTACTCTATTTTAATGAACTTAATACTCTAGATGCATGCTGGATAGCGGTCGATGAGTGGAGTAATAGTAGTAGATGCAGGCAGGAGTCGGTCTACTTATCTCGGACGTGATGCCTATATACATGATCATACCTAGATATTCTCATAACTATGCTCAATTCTGTCAAGTGCTCAACAGTAATTCGTTCACCCACCATAAAATACTTATGCTCTTGAGAGAAGCCACTAGTGAAACCTATGGCCCCCGGGTCTATCTTCATCATATTAATCTTCCAATACTTAGTTATTTCCTTTGCTTTTATTTTACTTTGCATCTTTATCACAAAAATACCAAAAAAATTATCTTATCATATCTATCAGATCTCACTCTCGTAAGTGACCGTAAAGGCATTGACAACCCCTTATCGCGTTGGTTGCGAGGAGTTATTTGTTTTGTGCAGGTACTAGGGACGCGCGTGCAACCTCCTACTGGATTGATACCTTGGTTCTCAAAAAATGAGGGAAATACTTACGCTACTTTGCTGCATCATCCTTTCCTCTTCGGGGAAATCCAATGCAGTGCTCAAGAGGTAGCAAAGTACTATTCTTTAATACAACCAAATAAATCGTCAACTTTATTCAGAAGTTGTTCTTCTTATTCAATTAATCCTTGCTATGATCATCATGCCATGTTTCTACATAGAAAGATCATAATATACGTCAAAATTTTGTAAAGAATCTATACCTACTAATAAAGCAAGGTGCGTTTCTTCTATTTTTTCATCCGTTCACCGCCAAAAGATTATTATTTTTCTATCCAAGGTGGTACTAAACTTTCTATGTTCGTCTATTAGCAAAGGAAAAACAATTTGTGCAGAATTTCGTACATGGGCCGCGCGCACTATGGCCCCCTAAAGTCGGCCCATTTTTTCCTGCCCATGTAGCAACAAAAAGTCCTATTTCCCGCACATGGCGGTAAATAGTTTCAGGTACGCACAGGGTGCCGAAAACTCAGCGGCCCATTTATGCTTGTGTTATGTTTCCATTTTTATTTTTCTGTTTCGTTCTTTTCTTGTTTCGTATTTATTTTTTATTTTTCCTATTCTAAGTCTATTTTTACTTATTTTTGAAAGTCATAATTTTCTAATTTTTTTGCAATTTCATTTTTATTCAAGAATTCATAAAAATATACGAATTACATAAATGTGTTCCTATTCTAAAAAATGTTTGGAATTTTTTTGTTCTGCCTATTTTTTCAAAATTTAAAAAATATTGCCATTTGTTAAAAAACGACTGTATTTTTTTTAAAAAAAAATCAATATTTAGAAAAATGAATTTTAAAAATGTTCCAAATTCGAAAAATATTTTTGTTTTCGCGATATGTTCAAAAATTGAAAATAATGTTTGCATTAAATAAAAAATTTACTAAAACTCTTCAGAATCTTCAAAACATGTTCCTATTTTTAAAAATTGTTGACAACTTAAAAAATGTTCATAGTTTATAAAAAGATTCAAGTTTTTAAGAAATGTTTGTGAATTTCCGGAAATGTTCCATTCAAATTTTTTGTTCTTGCTTTGTCCAAAAATGTATGGAATTTTCAAAAAAACAACAGTTCGTAATTTGGAAAATGTTCACGTTGCCAAGTATATTTGGCAGTACATAGTTATCAGTTTTTGAAAAGTTCAAAAAAATAAATAAAAATGTTTCGATGTTGCATTATATTCTTTAATATTCACGCTGACCATTGGTTAACAGGACACCTTTGTTTGAGTGGCTAGCGACATGTGGTCTGGTCTTTGAGGTCGTGGGTTTGATCTCTCCCATACTGGGCCTGCTCTGCATCCGGCACATCGAGCTAAGTCGGCTTGTTCAAAATAAAGGACATCGTAACTTATTGACTTCCGTGCGCCAATAAAAGAGAATATGTTGGTAATTATAATTAAAAGAAATTATGGGCACGTGCCAATACAAGAGAATATGGACATGGGGGGTCTTGATCCATTCTTATAATGAGCTAGAGGCATGCAATTTTATTATCCCGTTGCAAAGCACAGGCATGTGTGCTAGTAATCTAAACAAGAAAAGAACGTTAAGAAAAAGGTGTGCACATACTTAGGATTCTGAGGACAATTGTTTTTGAAATGACCTTTTATTCTGCATAAACCGCATAGGCGTACAGGAGGTTTCTCATCAAAACATTTAGGTCTACCGTTTGTAGTCACGCCAGGTTTCTTACCATGGCCTTTGTTAGTCTGCCCTTTCGGTGCTCCTTTCATATTGATTTTCTCTGGATCACCAACAAAAACATGATCTTGATCAGGCACAAAAGCATCGTCATGTGCAACCCTATGTTGTCTCACATAATCTTCCTCCTCAACATCCTTGTTTGCTATCACATCCTCCAGAGCAGCCTTCAGTTTATCAAATAGGAATGGTCTATGACATGCCGCATGATTTGCTTCCGCAAGCAAAATAGTCAACTCACTGTACTTAGTTCTCTCCTCAGTACCTGCCCATCCCCATGTGAAGAGATCGCTAGTGCGTTTCACGGGCAGTCCACCTCTAGCATTCTTGGTGAATCTTCGAAGCACTAAGCACTTAGGTAAGTCCTTCATGTTCAACCTGGCTAAAACATAAAGAACATGCTTGCATGGAAGACCTTTACGTTTCATACTATCACAACTGCACTTCACTATTTCTTCTGAATTAGTAGGTGTATAGTCCACTTTGAATCTCAGTTGCCTATTATTTTTCCATGCCACCATGAATCTCCTACTGACGGCTCCACTGAGTATATCTAAGATCTCAAGATCCGCTGCCTGCTTCATTTCTTTCTGCAAGAGGTAAAAGTTCACTGCAGTGAAGTCACGGGCAATGGCTTTTTCAATGCATTTGAACTCGTCGAGTACTGGTACAGGGAGTGTCTGTGTGGACATGCAGTCGTCGTGTGACTCATTCTCACGGAGCCAAACAATGCAGTTCTCATAATGCACAACCATATCAAAAATTGTCATGCCAGAGTCAAGATGCATATGAAGGCAAGAGTTCAGACTCTCGCTCCTCTGGTTACTCCGCATACCAAGGAAGAACCCACCGGTGAGATATGACGCAGCCCAAAGCCTTTTCTTCCTGTACATCCTACGCAACCATGTTTCAGTTTTCTCCGACTCCCATTTAGCTCTAAAAGTTGCCCATCTCGCCTCAAACACATCATGTGTAGTAGCATAGTAAATAAGAGACCTGAACTCCTTAAGGGACTTGTGGTGGAGGTGTTTCTGCATGTTTTTCTCTATATGCCACGAAATGCCACACGTCAGTAAGGACCTTCCTAATGGCCCTTATCATGGCTGCCTCTCCGTCTGTAATTATAGACCTCGGCTTCTTCTGACAATGAGCTCTCAAGAAGGTCTGCAACACCCAAACATATGTATCCTCCGTCTCATCTGACACAACAGCACAACCGAACACAGTGGTGCAACAATTATTGTTTAGACCAAAAAAAGTATGAATGGCATTTCGTACCTATTCATCTTGTAAGTGTTGCCGAAGACGATTACATCACCAAAGTCAAGGTAATCCCGACGTGACTGAGAATCACACCAAAACATGTTCTTCAGCTTGCCTTCTGCGTCAATAGTGTGCTCAAAGAAAAAGTCTGGATCCCTTGACTTTCTCATCATCATGATACCAATCGCAGTGTCCGCATCACCCTTTGCTAGCAACTTCATTTTCTCCCTATAACACATGTTATAAAGCTTCCTCCTCCCGAAACCATCCCGTGCATATGATCCATACCTACTAACGAAGTTGTCATAAATCCAATGCTTTTTGAGCCCAGCACCTGCCATTGCTAAGATCTCGAGCTTCTGGTATTACTTTATCTGATTATGAGATCAAAGATATATAACTTCATCCGGTCTAGCAAGAGTGTGACTATGATCATCGATGAAACTGCTGACATGCCAAATGGAGCGCTCTCTGTCAAGCTTCACAGTTAGATGGACCTCGCAATAGCACCTGTTGGGGAATGTAGTAATTTCAAAAAAATTCCTACACACACACAGGATCATGGTGATGCATAGCAACGAGAGGGGAGAGTGTTGTCTACCCTCGTAGACCGTAAGCGGAAGCGTTTATCAATGCGGTTGATGTAGTCGTCCACCTTCTCGATCCGTCCCGATCAAGTAGCGAACGTACGGCACCTCCGCGTTCAGCACACGTTCAGCTCGATGACGTCCTCGCCTTCTTGATCCAGCAAGAGGGGCGAAGTAGTAGATGAGTTCTGGTAGCACGACGGCGTGGTGACGGTGTTGGTGAAGAACAATCTACATAGGGCTTCGCCTAAGCACTACTAAAACTATGACGGAGGATAAACTAGAGGGGACGGGGTAGCCGCACACGGCTTGGTGTTTCTTGATGTCTCTTGGGTGCTAGACCTACCCCTTTATTTATATGTTGAGCCTTAGGGTCGAAACTTGGAGTAAAAGCCTCCACAAAGTCGGTTTCACCCGAAAGGCAAGAGTCCTTCTCGGACTCCAGGGCCAGACGCCAGGGTTCCTGGCGTCTGGACCCAGACGCCATGGACCCTGGCGTCTGGCCTCTGGACTCCGCAAAACTTCCTTTTGCGCTTTTCCAAAAACCTTGTGGGCTTTCCCCTTTGGCCCAAATAAAGTGTTCTCGTACCCAAACATTTCGGGAAACATCCGGAACCCCTTCCGGTGAATTCTGGAACCCTTCCGAAGACTAAACATTATTATCGCATATATCAAACTTTATCTCTGGACCATTCCGAAGTTCCTCGTCATGTCCGTGATCTTATCCGGAACTCTGAACAACATTCGGTTACCAACATACATAACTCATAAATATTATATCATCAACGAACGTTAAGCGTGCGGACCCTACGGGTTCGAGAACTATGTAGACATGACCGAGACATTTCTCTGGTCAATAACCAATAGCGGAACCTCGATGCCTAAGGGAGTCCTGGATTAGGGGGTGTTCGGGTAGCTGGACTATACCTTCAGCCGGACTCCGGGACTATGAAGATACAAGATTGAAGACTTCGTCCCATGTCCGGATGGGACTTTCCTTGGCGTGGAAGGCAAGCTTGGCGATGCGGATATTCAAGATCTCCTACCATTGTAATCGACTTTGTGTAACCCTAACCCTCTCTGGTGTCTATATAAACCGGAGGGTTTTAGTACGTAGGACAACTTCATCATACAACAATCATACCATAGGCTAGCTTTTAGGGTTTAGCCTCCTTCATCTCGTGGTAGATCTACTCTTGTACTACCCATATCTTCAATATTAATCAAGAAGGACGTAGGGTTTTACCTCCATCAAGAGGGCCCGAACCTGGGTAAAACATCGTGTTCCTTGCCTCCTGTTACCATCTGGCCTAGACGCACAGTTCGGGAGCCCCTACCCGAGATCCGCCAGTTTTGACACCGACATTGGTGCTTTCATTGAGAGTTCCTCTGTGTCGTCGCTTTTAGGCCCAATGGCTCCTTCGATCATCAACAACGATGCAGTCCAGGGTGAGACTTTTCTCCCCGGACAGATCTTCGTCTTCGGCGGCTTCGCACTGCGGGCCAATTCGCTTGGCCACCTTGAGAAGATCGAAAGCTATGCCCCTGGCCATCAGGTCAGGTTTGGAAGCCAAAACTACACGGCTGACATCCGCGGGGACTTGATCTTCGACGGATTCGAGCCACAACCAAGCGCGCCGCATTGTCTCAATGGGCATGATATAGCTCTGCCGCCGAACAGCGCCTTAGAGGCCGCACACGCATCAGTTCCGACCATTGATTCGGAGCCTACTGCACCGATCGAGGATCAGCGGTTGGACGCTGCCTCAGGGGCTGCGATCTTAGAGGCGATCGAGCCGAACTCCAGCCCCGCACTCCGCATGGCCCGTGACTCCGAGGAGCCGGATTCCTTTCCGAACTCCGAGCCCCCTGCTCCCCTGCCGATCGAATCCGATTGGGCGCCGATAATGGAGTTCACCGCCGCAGACATCTTTCAGTACTCGCCCTGCGGCGACATCTTGAATTCTCTAAAATCTCTCTCTTTATCAGGAGAGCCCTGGCCGGACTACGGTCAGTAAGGTTGGGATACGGACGATGAAGAAATTCAAAACCCGCCCACCACCCACTTCGTAGCCACTGTCGACGACTTAACCGACATGCTTGACTTCGACTCCGAAGACATCGACGGCATGGACGACGATGCAGGAGACGAACAAGAACCAGCACCTGTAGGGCGCTGGAAGGCCACCTCGTCATATGACATATATATGGTGGACACTCCAAAGGATGGAGATGGTGATGGAATAGCGGGGGACGATACCTCTAAGAAACAGCCCAAGCGCCGGCGTTAGCGGCGCCGCTCTAAATCCCGCCAAAGCAAAAACGGTGATTCCGGCACGAGAGATAGTACTACTCCAGATAGCGCCGAAGAACACCCCCTCCAGCAAGATTCAGCACAGGAGGACAGAGAAGCCAACCCTCACGAGGGGGCGGCGGACCAAGAGGTTGAGGACGATAATTATACGCCTCCCTCCGAAGACGAGGCAAGCCTCGACGATGATGAGTTCGCCGTGCCAGAGGATCTCGCCGAACAAGAGCGTTTTAAACGCAGGCTTATGGCCACGGCAAGCAGCCTCAAGAAAAAGCAGCAACAACTTAGAGCTGATCAGGATTTGCTAGCTGACAGATGGACTGAAGTCCTTGCGGCCGAGGAGTACGAACTCGAATGCCCCTCCAAGAGTTACCCAAAGCGCAGGCTGCTACCCCGACTAGAGGAGGAAGCACCTAGATCACCAGCGCATGACATGGCCGACCGGCCACCTCGTGGCCGCGACAGAGAGGCCTCTTGGCCCTCCACTCAAGCCATGCCCCGACGCCGCGCCAAGCATACTAAGGCACGGGAAAATGCGCCCGACCTGCGCGACATACTGGAGGACAAGTCAAGGCAAACAAGATCGATCTACGAATCACGCAGGCGCCCCACGGCACGTGACGGTGATCGTCACTCCGGACGCAATAAATCCGGCCAGGCCGAACTCAACAGACAAAGCTCCTTCGAGCTGCATCGCGATATAGCCCAATACAGAGGCGCCGCACACCCACTATGCTTCACAAATGAAGTAATGGATCATAAAATCCCTGAGGGCTTCAAACCCGTAAACATCGAATCGTATGATGGCACAACAGATCCTGCGGTATGGATCAAGGATTATCTCCTTCATATCCACATGGCCTATGGTGATGATCTACACGCCATCAAATACCTCCCACTCAAACTTAAGGGACCGGCCCGGCATTGGCTTAACAGCTTGCCAGCAGACTCAATCGGTTCTTGGGAGGACCTGGAAGCCGCATTCCTTGACAACTTCCAGGGCACTTATGTGCGACCACCGGACGCCGATGACCTAAGCCACATAATTCAGCAGCCAGAGGAATCGGCCAGGCAATTCTGGACACGGTTCCTAACAAAGAAAAACCAGATAGTCGACTGTCCGGACGCAAAGGCCTTAGCGGCCTTCAAGCATAATATCCATGACGAGTGGCTTGCCCGGCACCTGGGACAGGAAAAGCCGAAATCTATGGCAGCCCTCACGACACTCATGACCCGCTTTTGCACGGGAGAAGACAGCTGGCTAGCTCGCAGCAACAATTTAACCAAGAACCCTGGTAATTCGAATACCAAGGACAAAAGCGACAGGTCGCGTCGGAACAAACAAAAGCGCCGCGTTAACAGCGACATCAACGAGGATACGGCAGTTAATGCCGGATTCCGAGGCTACAAATCCGGTCAACGGAAAAAGCCATTCAAAACAAATACTCAGGGCCCGTCCAGTTTGGACCGAATACTCGACCGCTTGTGCCAGATACATGGCACCCCCAAAAAGCCAGTCAATCACACCAACAGGGACTGTTGGGTGTTTAAGCAGGCAGGCAAATTAAGAGCCGAAAACAAAGACAAGGGGCTGCATAGCGACGACGAGGAGGAGCCCAGGCCGCCGAACAACAGTGGACAGAAGGGATTTCCCCCGCAAGTGCGTACGGTGAACATGATATACGCAACCCACATCCCCAAGAGGGAGCGGAAGCGTGCGTTACTGGACATATATGCGATAGAGCTAGTCGCCCCAAAGTTCAACCCATGGTCCTCCTGCCCAATCACCTTTGATCGAAGGGACCACCCCACTAGCATCCGCCACGGCGGCTTCGCCGCATTGGTTCTAGACCCAATCATTGACGGATTTCATATCACAAGAGTCCTCATGGACGGCGGCAGCAACCTGAACCTGCTTTACCAGGATACAGTGTGAAAAATGGGCATAGATCCCTCGAGGATCAAGCCCACCAAAACGACCTTTAAAGGCGTCATATCAGGTGTAGAAGCCAACTGTACAGGCTCAGTCACACTGGAAGTGGTCTTCGGATCTCCGGATAACTTCCGAAGCGAGGAGTTAATCTTCGACATAGTCCCATTCCGCAGTGGCTATCACGCACTGCTCGGGCGAATCGCTTTCGCAAAATTCAACGCGGTACCGCACTATGCATACCTCAAGCTCAAGATGCCAGGCCCTAGAGGAGTAATCACGGTCAATGGGAACACTGAACGCTCCCTCCGAACGGAGGAGCACACGGCAGCGCTCACAGTAGAAGTACAAGGCAGCCTCTCTAGGCAGTTCTCCAGTTCGGCCTTCAAAAGGCTGGACACTGTCAAGCGCGCCTGGAGTACCCTATAACAAGACCGCCTGGCACGTTCTGAGCTAGCGTAGCAATGCGGCCCCAACCCTAGCCCTCACGATATAGCGAAACCAGTGCTTCGCGTACATAACTACGCTCTTGAAATACCATGGGCACAGGGGAAGGGGCACTATCACGGCACGCCCGAAATACGGCTTAAACCACACCAGGGGCTGCCGAATTCCTTTTTTTTCTTTTCTTTTTTTCTCTTACTCTCAGGACTCCATACTTCGGATGACCCGTTTGGCAATTCAACTGCCGCACAAACGATGCAAGATCCAGGAAAGCAGACAAGCCACGCCGCATTATGGAACTCCCAGGTGGTCTCTATTGCGAGCAGTATACCTGTTTTTTAATACAATTCCGCGGCCTGCCCCTGGCCAGGACATGTTAAATAGTCCAATTTCTTTTGCTTATCGCACTATTTGTATCGTTTCGCTTTCATAGCAGCCTTTCTATAAACAATGCATAGCTTTTTGTCTATTTTTTAGCATTATCCTCTTTTTATATATATGTTTATCAATAACATGTTGCATCCGTACACTGTGGTACAGCAAAAATACGCCAGGGGCTTCAGTACCCATCAATATGGCGTGAGAAGTCTGTACACTTTCACAAGTGCGGCACCCCGAACTTATGGCTCCGAATCATGATTGGGTCAATAGTTGGGTTTGCCCGGCTCCTATGTTTTGGTGCCTTACGTTCTGCTATATCGGCTAAGGTAGCACTAGGAGAACTACTGCGATTGTGCCCCAGTTGAGCTGGGCTGAGCACCTCAGTAGAGAAAGCTAAAACTGACTGTCATGATGAGGCGAGAGACCGGTCGTTGTTCGAGAGGTTTTTCGAGTCCTTAAAGACTTATGCCGCTTCGAGCGAGGAACCGGCTTTGTCCGGCCAAGGCGTGGATAGCGCCCCGAACTCGGTCTTCCGAATACTAGGGTCTTCGTTGAAATTTAAAATTATAGAGTTCTATGGCTAAGTGAGAGTGTTCAAGCATTATAGTCTGATTGCCTTGTTCGTTGTGCTGAGCGCCTCCCTCGATGGACCCAATCATGGGAAAAGAGCGCTCAGGTTTATCCCGAACACCCCAGCACTAGTGGCATGGGGGCAGACTGGCCATCTCTCAATTTTTTGATAAACGGCCGCACAGAAAGTAATATTTTAAATTCAAGCATTGCTTAGCGCATATGAACAAGTTTTCAACGCACAGGATAACACGAGCGAGTTCATTCAAAAATTACATCCTTGGTGCATTCATCCGCCATAAGGCGGGCACCGGCCAGAACATCCTTGTAATAGTTCTCGGGCTTGCGATGCTCCTTCCCCGGCGGCGGCCCGTCCCTCACAAGCTTCTCACCGTCCAGCTTACCCCAGTGCACCTTTGCACGGGCAAGGGCCCTACGGGCAGCTTCGATGCAGACGGAGCGCTTGATGACCTCGAGCCTTGGACAAGCCTCCACCAGCCGCCGCACCAGTCCGAAGTAGCTCCCAGGCAGGGCCTCTCCAGGCCACAGCCGAACTATGAAGCCCTTCAGGGCCTGTTCAGCCACCTTGTGGAGCTCGACCAGCTGCTTCAGCTGGTCGCTCAAGGGCACAGGGTGTACGGCCTCAGCGTACTGAGACCAGAACACCTTCTCCGTCGAGCTGCCTTCCTCGGCTCGGTAGAATGCGGCGGCATCGGATACGCTGCGGGGAAGATCTGCGAATGCCCCTGGAGAGCTCCGGATCCGGGTAAGTAACAAGTAGTTTACTTTTATATGTCTGCTTTGCATAGAGAATGGCTTACCCGCCTCTATCCTTTTCACCGCATCCAATTCCTAGAGGGCCTTCTGGGCTTCGGCCTTGGCAGATTTGGCAGTTTTAAGGGCCGCGGCAAGCTCGGACACTCGCGTCTTCGAGTCGAGCTCCAAACTCTCATGTTTTTTCATGAGAGCCTGAAGCTCTTGCTGCACCTCGCCGACCTGCGCCTCAAATTTCTCCCGCTCGGTGCGCTTCGTGGCCGCTCTCTTCTTGGCCTCGGACAGCGCCTGCTTTCGGGTCGCCACCTCAGTGGTGGCCCCTACAATAAGCAATATACTCCTGTCATTTTTTGCAATTACGTCTTCTTATAGGCATTTTTTCTATAAGGTATCTCTTACCTTCTTTCTACTCGAGCTGCCGTTTGGCAAGGCCGAGCTCTTGCTCGGTCCGCTCGAGGCCCTACTTCAGGGCATCCACCTCCGCGGTCAGTGCGGCGGTGGCCAGCAGTGAAGCCTGCATACGTATATTGACTCCTTTTTAGTTAGACTCCTGCGATATTTAATAGATCCTCTGTCCGGCTTTTCTTTCCGAATGCCAAACAGAGCATCAGGGGCTACTGTCTATGCGGTAATATTTTTGCATATTTTTACTTACCTCGAAGCCTGTTAGAAGGCTAGCACAAGCTTCAGTAAGTCCGCTTTTGGCTGACCGAACCTTCTGGACCACCGTACTCATGATGGTACGGTGCTCCTCGTTGATGCAGGCGCCCTTAAGCGCCTCCAGCAGATTGTCCGGCGCCTCCGGTTGGACGGAGGACGCCGGCTCAATAGGCTTGATCCTCTTGGCAGGAGTTCGCCTGCCGCGGTCCGGAACCGTTGATGATTCCGGCGCGGTGTCTGGCTTAAAGCCAGACTTGGAGCCCTGGGGGGTCTTGTCCCCTTTACTCCTGGAGTCCGGGAGGTCGCCTCGCGGCTCCTCCTGGACCACCTCCTCTTGCCCCAGAGCTTGTCACGACGCCACTTCGGCGTCACCCGCAGCACAGGGGGAGGCAGCAGGCAGAACTGAATTCACGTCCGATGAATCCAGGGAGCCGCTCGACGACTCGTCGAGCCCGCCCTTGGGCGGGCTGCATGATTATATTCGACATTAGGGAAAGCTGTGCAACAAAAGGAATATCATGAGTTACTCTGGTATCCGAACACTTACGATTTCGCCGGACGCTTGGCCCTGTCCGGCCACTCCTCTTCGTCCTCGTCGGCGTAGGGGGCGTAGTCCGGCGGAGGGGTTTTCCTCTTCTTGGACCCTTCGCCCCCCTACTAGGGCGGCCTTCCTCTTCTTTCCTCCCCCCGCTGGAGGGGGAGAGGTCTCTTCTTCCTCCTCCTCGTCTTCACGGGAGGAGTGCGTCTTGGACTCATCGGACGACGAGTCCGACACCACCATATGCCGGGAACTCTTTCGAGTCCCCGTGGCCTTCTTCTTCTTGGCCTTCTTCTCCGGCACCACATAAGGTGCCGGAACCAGCAGCTTCAGTAGGAGAGGAGGGGCTGGGTCTTCGGGCAAGGGAGCCGGACAGTTAATCAGTCCGGACTTTGCCTGCCAATCCTGTCAAAGGTGAGGGAGTTTAGATCCCGCATAGAGTCTAACTATGAAGAAAACTTAACATCCTGTAAAAGATGAAAATATTTTACCTCGCTAGCAGGACGCTGCGAGCTGAATCCGCGGTCTTCGGAGGCGGATGTGGGAGCCTCGACGCCTTTGGTTAGCCCCTTCCAGACATCTTCGTACGTCATGTCGAAGAGCCTGCTCAGAGTTCGGTGCTGCGCCGGGTTGAACTCCCACAAATTGAAGTCCCGTCCTTGACACGGAAGGATCCGGCGGACGAGCATGACCTGGACTACGTTGACAAGCTTGAGCTACTTGTTCACCAGGGACTGGATGCATTTTTGCAGCCCGGTCACCTCTTCTTCGTCGCCCCATGACAAGCTCGTCTCCTTCCAGGACGTGAGCCGCGTAGGGGGTCCGGATCGGAATTCAAGGGCTGCGATCCACTTCGGATCGCGTGGCTCAGTGATGTAAAACCACCCTGACTGCCACCCCTTCAAGGTCTCCACAAAGGAGCCCTCGAGCCATAGGACGTTGGCTATTTTGCCCGCCATGGCACCTCCGCACTCCGCCTGGTTGCCGCGCACCACCTTTGGCTTGACGTTGAAGGTCTTGAGCCAGAGGCCGAAATGGGGGCGGATGCAGAGGAAAGCCTCGCACACGACGATAAACGCCGAGATATTGAGGATGAAGTTTGGGGCCAGATCATGGAAATCTAGGCCATAGTAGAACATGAGCCCATGGACAAATGGGTGGAGAGGAAAACCCAGTCTGCGGAGGAAGTGGGGAAGAAATACTACCCTCTCATGGGGCCTTGGGGTGGGGCGAAGCTGCCCCTCCTCAGGAAGCCGGTGCGCGATGTCTTTGGATAGGTATCCGTCCTTCCTTAGCCTTTTGACATGGCCCTCCGTGACGGATGAAACCATCCACTTGCCTCCCGCTCCGGACATTGTTGGAGAAGGTTGAGGTAGGAAGTGAGGGCTTGGGCGCTGGAGCTCGGGTGCACAGAAGATGGATAGGTAAAGGAGGAAGAAGGCGTAGGTAAAAAGGTGGATCCTTATCCCCTTATATGAGCGGATGCGACTATGCGTCCCCACCAGCCTAGTAAAACTCGCTTGCCTCCCAAGCGCTGTGATAAATGGCGCGGTTGGGTTACCCACGTCTGTATTGATGAGAATCCCGTAAATGGAGGACACAATCTCTGCTTTGACAAGACGTGCCAAGGAAACCGCCTCGAAAAACACGCTAAGGTGGAAAAGTGAAAACGATTCAAATGAAGGCTTGGCCGTAGTGTGATGTCATGCTGCGGAATATGTCAGCAGATTAGATTTGTGTTAATATTATTCTCTCTGTGGCAATACGTGGAAACTTATTTTGCAGAGCCGGACACTACTCTTGGTGTTTACAAACTTTTATGAAGAATTTGGAGGAGGAACCCGCCTTGCAATGCCGAAGACAATCTATGCGTCGGACTCGTCGTCATTGAAGCCTAGTTCAGGGGCTACTGAGGGAGTCCTGGATTAGGGGGTGTTCGGGTAGCCGGACTATACCTTCAGCCGGACTCCAGGACTATGAAGATACAAGATTGAAGACTTCGTCCCGTGTCCGGATGGGACTTTCCTTGGCGTGGAAGGCAAGCATTGTGACGTCTGGTAGCACACAAAGTGTTCCTCTGGTAAACGGGAGTTGCATAATCTCATAGTCATAGGAACATGTATAAGTCATGAAGAAAGTAATAGCAACAAACTAAACGATCAAGTGCTAAGCTAACAGAATGGGTCAAGTCAATCACATCATTCTCCTAATGATGTGATCCCGTTAATCAAATGACAACTCATGTCTATGGTTAGGAAACTTAACCATCTTTGATTAACGAGCTAGTCAAGTAGAGGCATACTAGTGACACTATGTTTGTCTATGTATTTACACATGTATTATGTTTCCGGTTAATACAATTCTAGCATGAATAATAAACATTTATCATGATATAAGTAAATAAAAATAACAACTTTATTATTGCCTCTAGGGAATATTTCCTTCAGTCTCCCACTTGCACTAGAGTCAATAATCTAGTTCATGTCGTCATGTGATTTAACACCAATAGTTCACATCTTTATGTGATTAGTTCACATCTTCATGTGACTAACACCCAAAGGGTTTACTAGAGTCAATAATCTAGTTCACATCGTCATGTGATTTCACACCAATAGTTCACATCTTTATGTGATTATTTCACATCTTCATGTGACTAACACCCAAAGGGTTTACTAGTCAATAATCTAGTTCACATCCTTATGTGATTAACACCCAAAGAGTACTAAGGTGTGATCATGTTTTGCTTGTGAGAGAAGTTTAGTCTACGGGTCTGCCACATTCAGATCCGTATGTATTTTGCAAATTTCTATGTCAACAATGCTCTGCACGGAGCTACTTTAGCTAATTGCTCCCGCTATCAATATGTATCCAGATTGAGACTCTGGATCAGTGTCAAAACTTGCATCGACGTAACCCTTTACGACAGACCTTTTGTCACCTCCATAATAGAGAAACATATTGATACGTCACCATCGTATCTATAATTTTTGATTGTTCCATGCCAATATTATACAACTTTCATATACTTTTGGCAATTTTTTATACTATTTTTGGGACTAACATATTGATCCAGTGCCAGTTCCTGTTTGTTGCATGTTTTATGTTTCGCAGAATATCCATATCAAACGGAATCCAAAAGGGATAAAAACGGACGGAGCTTATTTTTGGAATATTTGGAAAATTCCGGAAGAAAAATCCATGCGAGATGGTGCCCGAGGTGGCCACGAGGCAGGGGCGCGCCCCTAACCCTCGTGGGCCACCCATAAGGCGGTCGATGCCCTTCTTCGGCCGCAAGAAAGCTATTTTTTGGTTTAAAAAAATCACGGCAAAGGTTTCGGTCCAATCGGAGTTACGGAACTCCATATATATACGAAACGGTGAAAGGGCAGCAGACGAGAACACAGAAACGGAGAGAGACAGAGAGACAGATCCAATCTCGGAGGGGCTCTCGCCCCTCCCACGCCATGGAGGCCAAGGACCAGAGGGGAAACCCTTCTCCCATCTAGGGAGGAGGTCAAGGAAGAAGAATACGAAGGGCCCCCCTCTCCCCTTCTCTTCCGGTGGCGCCGGAATGCCGTCGTGGCCATCATCATCATCACCGCGATCTACACCAACACCTCCGCCATCTTCACCAACATCTCCATCACCTTCCCCCCTCTATCTACAGTGGTCCACTCTCCCACAACCCGCTATACCCTCTACTTGAACATGGTGTTTTATGCTTCATATTATTATCCAATGATGTGTTGCCATCCTATGATGTCTGAGTAGATTTTCGTTGTCCTATTGGTGGTTGATGAATTCCTATGATTGATTTAATTTGCTTGTGGTTAAGTTGCTGTCCTTTGGTGCCCATCATATGAGTGCGTGCGTGGATCACACCATAGGGTTAGTTGTATGTTGATAGGACTATGTATTGGAGGGAAAGAGTGACAGAAGCTTCAACCTAGCATAGAAATTGATGCATACGAGATTGAAGGGGACCAATATATCTTAATGCTATGGTTGGGTTTTACCTTAATGAACGTTAGTAGTTGCGGATGCTTGCTAATAGTTCCAATCATAAGTGCATAGAATTCCAAGTTAGGGATGACATGCTAGAAGTGGCCTCTCCCACATAATACTTGCTATCGGTCTAGTAAAGTAGTCAATTGCTTAGGGGCAATTTCGCAACTCCTACCACCACTTTTCCACACTCGCTATATTTACTTTATTGCTTCTTTACTTACAACAGCCCCTAGCTTTTATTTACATAATCTTTATTATCTTGCAAACCTATCCAAAAACACCTACAAAGTACTTCTAGTTTCATACTTGTTCTAGGTAAAGCGAACGTCAAGCGTGCGTAGAGTTGTATCGGTGGTTGATAGAACTTGAGGGGATATTTGTCCTACCTTTAGCTCCTCGTTGGGTTTGACACTCTTACTTATTGATACGTCTCCAACGTATCTACTTTTCCAAACACTTTTGTCCTTGTTTTGGACTCTAACTTGCATGATTTGAATGGAACTAACCCGGACTGACGCTGTTTTTAGCAGAATTACCATGGTGTTATTTATGTGCAGAAACAAACGTTCTCGGAATGACCTGAAACTTCACGGAGCCACTTTTCAGAAAATATGAAAAATACCTGCAAAAGATGAAGGCCAGGGGGCCCACCACCTGTCCATGAGGGCGGGGGGCGCGCCCCCTACCTCGTGGGCCCCCTGTTGCCTCTCCAACTCCAACTCCAACTCCATATATTGTGTTTCGGGGAGAAAAAAATGAAGGAGAAGAAATCATCGCGTTTTACGATACGGAGCCGTCGCCAAGCCCTAAAACCTCTCGGGAGGGCTGATCCGGAGTCCGTTCGGGGCCCCGGAGAGGGGAATCCGTCGCCATCGTCATCATCAACCATCCTCCATCACCAATTTCATGATGCTCACCGCCATGCGTGAGTAATTCCATCGTAGGCTTGCTGGACGGTGATGGGTTGGATGGGATCTATCATGTAATCGAGTTAGTTTTGTTAGGGTTTGATCCCTAGTGTCCACTATGTTCTGAGATTGATGTTGCTATGACTTTGCTATGCTTAATGCTTGTCATTAGGGCCTGAGTGCCATGATTTCAGATCTGAACCTATTACGTTTTCATCAATATATGAGTGTTCTTGATCCTATCTTGCAAGTCTATAGTCACCTATTATGTGTTATGATCCGTTAACCCCGAAGTGACAATAATCGGGATACTTACCGGTGATGACCGTAGTTTGAGGAGTTCATGTATTCACTATGTGTTAATGCTTTGTTCCGGTTCTCTATTAAAAGGAGGCCTTAATATCCCTTAGTTTCCGTAAGGACCCCGCTGCCATGGGAGGGTAGGACAAAATATGTCATGCAAGTTCTTTTCCATAAGCACGTATGACTATGTTTGGAATACATGCCTACATTACATTGACGAATTGGAGCTAGTTCTGTGTCACCCTAGGTTATGACTGTTACATCATGAACCGCATCCGGCATAATTCTCCATCACTGATCCATTGCCTACGAGCTTTCCATATATTGTTCTTCGCTTATTTACTTTCCCGTTGATATTGCTATCATCACTACAAAATACCAAAAACATTACTTTTACTACTGTTACCTTTTGCTACCGTTATCACTACTATCATATTACTTTGCTGCTAAACACTTTGCTGCAGATATTAAGTTTCCAGGTGTGGTTGAATTGACAACTCACCTGCTAATACTTGAGAGTATTCTTTGGCTCCCCTTGTGTCGAATCAATAAATTTGGGTTGAATACTTTACCCTCGAAAACTGTTGCGATCCCCTATACTTGTGGGTTATCACTTATCAAAAACTGTTGCGATCTCCTATTTTTGTGGGTTATCAAGACCTTTTTCTGGCGCCGTTGCCGGGGAGCAATAGCGTGTGGTGACTAATCTCGTGTGTGCTTGTTCGCTTTATCACTAAGTAATTTTTATTTGCTGTTCTTAGTTGTTCTTTATCTTTAGTTATGGATATGGAACATGAAATACCAAAAAAATTAGGTGTACTTTCTTCTCATGGAGATGGGGAACCTCCTAAAACCCTCGATGCTGGTTATGTGAAAGATATTATGTACTACTTTAATAATCCTGAGAAACCCCCCATTCAATTATGTAATGGGAGTAACATTGGATCAACGTGAATATTTTAGGGATTACCGCTTGACACAAAAAGGGAAACTATTATGGGATCAAATTCATATATTGAATTGGTATGCTAGGCAACTATGCTTGAGATATGATTATACTTGTTGCTCTAGGATGAAGGCTCCACACCTTCCCTTTTTATGCGAATTTAATGATAATAAAACCTTAGCTTCTTATGCTAATGATATATATGATTACTATGATGTGGAACAAATAGAAGAATTTGTTGCTTTTATGGGTGCTTACGAAATGGAATCTATGTTTAAAGAGTTTGAAGATTTTGATGATGATGTTTATAGGTCTAAAAATTTATCTATCCTAAAATAATGCTATGATAATTATGAATATAATTCCTATATTAATGCGCTTATTGAGAAAGTCTCCTCTATCCAAGAAGAGACTAATATTTTGTAGGAATCTATGGAAGAAGAAGTTGATGAAATTGTGAGCTCATTGGATGAAAAATATGAGGAGGAGAGCGAAGAACAAAAGGAGGAACGGCGGATTGATCACCCGTGCCCACCTTCTAATGAGAGTAACTCTTTATCCCATACATTGTTTAATTCCCCTTCACGCTTACCGAAGGATGAGTGCTATGATAATTGCTATGATCCCGTTGATTCTTTTGAAATGTCCCTTTTTGATGATGCTTGCTATGTTTGTGGCCAAGAGGACAATATGAATTATGCTTATGGAGATGAACTTGCTATAGTTCCTTATGTTAAACATGAAATTGTTGCTATTGCACCCACACATGATAGTCCTATTATCTTTTTGAATTCTCCAAACTACACTATATCGGAGAAGTTTGTGCTTATTAAGGATTATATTGATGGGTTGCCTTATACCGTTGCACATGATGATTTTGATGAATATAATATGCATGTGCTTGCTGCTCCTACCTGCAGTTATTATGAGAGAGGAACTATATCTCCACCTCTCTATGTTTCCAATATGATAAAATTGCAAGAAACTGTTTATACTAGGCATTGGCCTTTACTATGTGTGCATGAATTGTTCTTTTATGACATGCCGATGCATAGGAAGAGAGTTAGACTTCGTTGTTGCATGATATATGTTACTTTGTTCTCACTACTAAATTATAAATCATTGTTAATTAAAATTGGCTTCGATATACCTTGGCATCCGGGTGGATTCATTACTTGAGCACTTTATGCCTAACTTAATGGCTTTAAAGAAAGCGCTGCCAAGGAGACAACCCAGAAGTTTTAGAGAGTCATTTATTTCTGTTGAGTGCTTTCATATAGTTTAAAAACAACAAAAATAAATAGGGGAACCCAAAACTTTTTCAAAAAGGAAAGTGAAAGTGAGAAAGACAAGCATTGTTGAAGTGGGAGAGCTCCTTGAACTTTGTTCATGCTCACGGCAACTTTGTGAATCTTGATTACAGAAACTTTTCAACAAAAATAATTATCCCCTTGTACAGTTTCATTGCATTATAAAAATAATGTGCCAAGGTTTGCCTTTAGGATGTTTACATTTGCTTGATGGTATGTACGGCGCGGGACAGAAACTTTGGATGTAGTGCGTGATTTTACATTTTTAGCTGGAATGTCAAATAGTTCTGATTCTTTTTGCACTGTCTTTCTATACAAATTGTTTATTTTTCTAATTTTGGCAGAATTTTTCAAGTATCATAAGTATGGTGAATGTTCAGATTGTTACAGACTATTCTATTTTAGACAGATTCTATTTTTGATGCATAGTTTGCTTGTTTTGATGAAACTATCGATTCATATCAGTGGATTAAGCCATGAAAAAGTTATATTACAGTAGACACAATGCAAAAATAAAATATGAATTGGTTTGCAACAGTACTTAGAGTAGAGATTTGTGATACTTCTCCGTCGTATCTACTTTTCCAAACACTTTTGCCCTTGTTTTGGACTCTAACTTGCATGATTTGAACAGAACTAACCCGGACTGATGCTGTTTTCAGCAGAATTACCATGGTGTTATTTATGTGCAGTAACAAACTTTCTCGGAATGACCTGAAACTTCACGGAGCAAATTTTTGGAAAATATAAAAAAATACCTGCAAAAGATGAAGGCCAGGGGGCCCACCACCTGTCCACGAGGGTGGGGGGAGCGCCCCCTACCTCGTGGGCCCCCTGGAGCTCCTCCGACTCCAACTCCAACCCTATATATTGTGTTTCGGGGAGAAAAAAATCTGAGAGAAGAATTCATCGCGTTTTACGATATGAAGCCACCACCAAGCCCTAAAACCTCTCGGGAGGGTTGATCTGGAGTCCGTTCGGGGCTCCGGAGAGGGAATCCATCGCCATCGTCATCATCAACCATCCTCCATCACCAATTTCATGATGCTCACCACCGTGCGTGAGTAATTCCATCATAGGCTTGCTAGATGGTGATGGGTCGGATGGGATCTATCATGTAATCGAGTTAGTTTTGTTAGGGTTTGATCCCTAGTATCCACTATGTTTAGATATTGATGTTGCTATGACTTTGCTATGCTTAATGCTTGTCACTAGGGCCCGAGTGCCATGATTTCAGATCTGAACCTATTATGTTTTCATCAATATATGAGTGTTCTTGATCCTATCTTGCAAGTCTA
This sequence comes from Triticum aestivum, assembly GCF_018294505.1. Lineage (NCBI taxonomy): Eukaryota > Viridiplantae > Streptophyta > Magnoliopsida > Poales > Poaceae > Triticum > Triticum aestivum. Next base: position 451,581,702 of record NC_057806.1, read on the forward strand.
TAGTCACCAATTATGTGTTATGATCCGTTAACCCCGAAGTGACAATAATGGGGATACTTACCAGTGATGACCGTAGTTTGAGGAGTTCATGTATTCACTATGTGTTAATGCTTTGTTCCGGTACTCTATTAAAAGGAGGCCTTAATATCCCTTAGTTTCCGTAAGGACCCCGCTGCCACGGGAGGGTAGGACAAAAGATGTCATGCAAGTTCTCTTCCATAAGCACATATGACTATATTCGGAATACATGCCTACATTATATCAATGAACTGGAGCTAGTTCTATGTCACCCTAGGTTATGACTGTTACATGATGAACCGCATCCTGCATAATTCTCCATCACTGATCCATTGCCTACGAGCTTTCCATATATTGTTCTTCGCTTATTTACTTTCCCGTTGCTATTGCTATCATCTCTACAAAATACCAAAAACATTACTTTTGCTATCGTTACCTTTTGTTACCGTTACCACTACTATCATATTACTTTGCTACTAAACACTTTGCTACATATATTAAGTTTCCAGGTGTGGTTGAATTGACAACTCAGCTGCTAATACTTGAGAATATTCTTTGTCTCCCCTTGTGTCGAATCAATAAATTTGGGTTGAATACTTTGCCCTCGAAAACTGTTGCGATCCCCTATACTTGCGGGTTATCAATACTATTTTCTGGCGCCGTTGCCGGGGAGCATAACTCTATTCTTTGAGTCAATTTGGATTTATATCTGCTTATCATTATGAAGAACTTGAAAGATCCAAGAACCAAGATTTATCCCTCAACTACGAGGGGAGGTAAGGAACTGCCATCTAGCTCTGCACTTGATTCACCTTCTATTTTGAGTAGGCTTGCGACACCTAAACCTGCTTCTGCTATTCATTCTGATATGTCACATGTTATTGATGATGCCACCTCTGCTATACATGATACTTATGATGAAACTACTTCTATGCTTGATACTATTGTGCCACTTGGTGAATTTCTTGATGAACAACTTGCTAGGGCTAGAGAGATTGAAAATATTGAATCTGATAATACTGATAAAATTGATGATGAAGACTTGCCTGTTATTCCCGAGGGTTATGTTTTTGATAAAGAAGCTTCTTTAGCTATTTTAGCTTGCAAAGATAGATACTAACTTAAGAGGTTATTAGCTAAATGGAATAAGCAATCTCTAAATGCTAGAATGAAACCTGGCCCTGCTTTTGCTACTTCACCTATCTGTGTTACCGATAAGGATTATGAATTCTCTGTTGATCCTGATATAATTACTTTGGTTGAATATGATCCTTTTCATGGCTATGAATCTGAAACTGTTGTGGCACATCTTACTAAATTAAATTATATAGCCACCCTGTTCACTAATGATGAGAGAACTCGCTACTTTTATATCCTTAAAATATTTCCGTTCTCATTAAAGGGTGATGCTAAGATATGGTTTAATTCTCTTGATCCTGGTTGTGTGCGTAGTCCCCATGATATGATTTATTACTTCTTTGCTAAATATTTCCCTGCTCATAAGAAACAAGCTGCTTTAAGGGATATATTTAATTTTGTGCAAATTGTAGAAGAGAGTCTCCCACAAGCTTGGGGGAGGCTTCTCCAATTACTTAATGCTTTGCCTGATCATCCTCTTAAGAAAAATAAAATACTTGATATCTTTTATAATGGACTAACCGATGCCTGCAGAGATTACCTGGATAGTTGTGTTGGTTCTGTTTTCAGGGAAAGGACACCGGATGAAGCTGAAATTCTAGTGAATAATATGTTGACAAATGAAAATAATTGGACACCTCCAGAGCCAATTCCTGAGCCTATTCCTAAACCAACTCCGAAGAACAGGGATATTCTATTTCTCAGTCCTGAAGATATGCAAGAGGCAAAGAAATCTATGAAAGAAAAAGGTATTAAAGCTGAAGATGTTAAGAATTTACCTCCTATTGAAGAAATACATGGTCTTAATTTAGCGCCTGTTGAAGAAACATATGATCTTAATCCATTACCTACTGAAGAAACTCATGGTCTTGATAACCCGACACAGGTAGTAAAGGTAAATTCTCTCTATAGATATGATAATGCTGAAATCTCGTTTACTAAATTTACTAGCCCATGCTTAGATGATTTTGATAAATTTATGGCTAAGCAAGAAGATTTTAATGCTTATTTTGGTAGACAATTGAAATACAATTCAAATATGCTTGAACACTTGGGTGATTATATGGCTAATGTTAAAAGTGAACTTAAACTTATTAGTAAACATGCTTCTATGGTTACCACTCAAGTAGAACAAGTACTTAAAGCTCAAAATGATTTTCTCAATGAATTGAATAGTAAGAATAATGATAATGCTGTTAGAGTGGCTATTAGAACTGGTATAATGACTCAGGAACCTTTGTATCCTGAAGGCCACCCTAAGAGAATTGAGCAAGATTCTCAGAGAAATAATATAGATGCACCTAGTACTTCTAAAAGGAAGAAAAAAAATGATAGGACTTTGCATGCTTCTAGTGAACCTATTACTGAAACACCTGAGAATTCAAATGATATTTCTATTTCTGATGCTGAAACTCAATCTGGTAATGGACCTGAAACTAGTGATAATGTTAATAATAATGTGCATGATGATGCTCAACCTAGCAATGATAATGATATAGAAATTGAACCTGCTATTGATCTTGATAACCCACAATCAAAGAATCAATGTTATGATAAGAAAGATTTTGTTACTAGGAAACATGGTAAAGAAAGAGAACCATGGGTTCAGAAACCCATGCCTTTTCCTCCCAAACCATCCAAGAAAAAGGATGATGAGGATTTTGAGCGCTTTGCGGAAATGATTAGACCTATCTTTTTGCGTATGCGATTAACTGATATGCTCAAAATGAATCGTTATGCTAAGTATATGAAAGATATTCTTACAAATAAGCGAAAGATACCGGAAGCTTAAATTTCAACCATGCTTGCTAATTATACTTTTAAGGGTGGAATGCCCAAGAAACTTGGATCCCGGTGTACCAACTATACCATGCTCCATTAAAAGAAACTATGTTAAAACTGCTTTATGTGATCTTGGAGTCGGTCTTAGTGTTATGCCTCTCTCTTTATATCATAGACTTGATGTGAATAAGTTGACACCTACTGAAATATCTTTGCAAATGGCTGATAAATCAACTGCTATACCTGTCGGTATTTGTGAGGATGTGCCTGTTATAGTTGCAAACGTTACTATTTTAACGGACTTTGTTATTCTTGATATTCCCGAGGACGATAGTATGTCTATTATTCTTGGAAGACCCTTTTTGAATACTGTAGGGGCTGTTATTGATTGCACTAAAGGCAATGTCACTTTTCATGTTAATGGTAATGAGTATACGGTACACTTTCCGCGAAAACAACCTCAAGTCCACAGTATCAGTTCTATTGGAAAAATCCCATCGATTATATTTGGAGGTTTTGAATTTCCTCTTCCTACTGTCAAGAAGAAATAGGATATTCTTATTACTGGGGATGTGCATATCCCCGTTGAGGTAACATAGTGTTATTCGAAATTTCTCCGGTTCCATGTTATTCGGAATGAGTTCGTTAACAAGACTTGATCAACCTTGTTAGTGGATTCCTTTTGATGATAATGAGATGGATGAAACTAGAAGGCACAACCTTCTGTACCCCAATTTTACTTTCTGTTATTTATATTAAATAAAATAAAAATAAATATTTTTCTGTCTGTTATCTGATTATCCGTGCAATATAAAAATACCCCAAAACTAAAAGTTCTCCAAATGCCCTGAAATTTAAATACGGTGTTTTCTAGAATATTTGAGAATATTTGGCACTGAGAACACAGCAGGGGGGTCAAACACCTGCCCACGAGGGTGGAGGGCGCGCCCTACCCTCCTGGGCATGCCCCCCTGCCTCGTGGGCCCACAGTGGCCCTCCTCCACTTATCCTTTAACCCACACACTCCTTCTTCCTCCCCCAAACACGAATATCCAGCTCAAGCACAAGTTCTAGCTCATCTTGCTGCCATTTTCGATCTCCTTGCTCAAAGCACCTCTCACAAAACTGCTTGGGAGATTGTTCCTTGGTATGTGACTCCTCCATTGGTCCAATTAGTTTTTGTTCTAGTGCTTTATTCATTGCAAATTTTTGCTGCTTAGGTGACCCTATTCTTGAGCTTGCATGTCAAATTTATATGGCCAAAAGTAGTTTTGATGCATGATATAGGCCCTAGACACTTGTAGGAGTAGTTGATATCAATATTATTGAGTATGGTTTACTTTTATTTTGAAGTTACTAAAAATTTCAGAATTTTTCACAAAATGATGAAGAGACTTTTGAGGGGCTCATCGAGCCGAAGCTCGAAAGGCACCGAAGCCTAAGCATAATCTGCCTCACACCGCGGAGGTTCGGGCGTGTGAATGGCCTTCCGATGATTTCTTGAGAGTAGCCGGGATATATGAAGATTTTCATTAATTGGCTAAGAATGCAGGCCTCACCGCTTTCCTCCACGACCAATGCAATCAGTATCTCTTACTCACAAATATCTTTGTGCAAAACTTTCATTCCCATTCTAGGAGCTCACCACCTACGGTGGAGTTCCATTTATATGATGAGCATAAGGAGATGTCACTTTATGATTTTTGTCGGGTTTGTTTGGTCCCTCTCGAGGGCAAGACAGAGGAACCACATCACGAGGATGTGGACGGGTTTATTGATACTATCACTATAGGGGAAACAAGGAAGGTTTCCGATGCACGAATCACTAGCATACATTTTCCTATTTTACGCTATTTTGCATTATTTGCTAGTCGTTGTTTAATTGGTCGTGGAAACTGTGGAAACCTTAGTATCCCTGATATTATTATTTTGCTCCACGGTTTATACGGTGATAACTCTGTTAGTATGGGCGGCATTATTGCTAAACGATTAAGTCTGAACCGTACCAAGGGCCCCATCTTTGGAGGCATCTATGCTTCACGCCTAGCTGCACATTTTAACATACCTATTAGGCATTATGAGAAGGAAGAAAAAGTGCTGCCTCGTGTTTATTTAGATTATAAAAGTATGGTGGCACATGATTTTATTGTTAAGAATAGGGAAGGAGAGCTTAAATACAAATTGTTCTTTGATAAACATCATCCTGAGACTATTACCCTGCCTGCTCCTTCTTTGCTTGATTTATCTACAGGCCAGTACCTTGTTCCGTTGAAGGCTATTCACGCCTACCGGAACCTTGCACCAGCCATGGAGCCAGAGCCGGAACCACAAGTTGATCCTTCACGACAGTCTAATTACCAGTGGGATCCGGAGATGATCGCCAGCCGGTGGCAATCAGAGTCTTCTTCTTCTTATCAGTACGACCCCAACTATTATTATGGATACCCGCCAGGCCAACCGTGGCCATAGACCAACTTAGGCCAAAAGCCTAAGCTTGGGGGAGTACGTATTTCCCTCCAACATTACATTTATGTTCACACACTCATTGCTAGATGTCGGTGCTCATACTTTTTCATTTGTATCATCCATGCTAGTTTATTTACTTTTTATGCTTTCTTCTTGTGTGTTTAATAAACCTTAAGAAAAACCAAAAAAAATTAGTTGTAGCTTTTAGTAGTAATTAAAAAGAAACCCAAAAATATTTCCTGTTCTTCTCTTGCTTGTTGGGAGCTTTTCCGTGTAAATAGTTTAATTTCTTTTGTTTTCTTTGGGGGTCGATAGGAGAAGACCATAATTAAATGGTTGAAGTGGCTCTTATATACATTATTGTTGATTTGACAAAAGAGCCCATATTGCCTTGTCTTCTCCTGTTTATTGAATGCTTGCAGATTCCAGCTTAGTCCAATGCACGTGCACTATTATTATTATTCACATTGTTCGGTCGTGCAAGTGAAAGGCAATTATGATGATATATGATGGATTGACTGAGATGAGAAAAGCTAGTATGAACTCGACCTCTTTTGTTTTTGTAAATATGATTAGTTCATCGTTCCTGATTCAGCCTATTATGAATAAACATGTTTGCAATGACAACTAGAGATCATATTTTCTTGTGCCATGCTCGATTAGCTATGAGTTATAATGGTTTACCTTGCATGCCAACATGCTATTAAAATGGTTGTGATGTAGTATGATAGGGTGGTATCCTCCTCTGAATGATTTAAGTGACTTGACTTGGCACATGTTCACGCATGTAGTTGAAACAAAATCAACATAGCCTTCACGATATTTATGTTCATGGTGGATTATATCCTACTCATGCTTGCATTTGGTGTTGATTAATTTTAATGCATGTTCATGACTGTTGTCGCTCTCTAGATGGTCGCTTCCCAGTCTTTTGCTAGCCTTCACCTGTACTAAGCGGGAATACTGCTTGTGCATCCAATCCCTTAAACCCCAAAGTTATTCCACATGAGTCCACTATACCTACTCATATATGGTATCTACCTGCCGTTCCAAGTAAATTTGTATGTACCAAACTCTAAACCTTCAAATAAATATCCTGTTTTGTATGCTTGAATAGCTCATGTATCAACTAGGGTTGTCCGTATCTTCCATGTTAGGCGCGTTATTCTCAAGAGGAGTGGACTCCACTCCTCACTCATGAGATAAATAGCTGGTCACCGGGATGCCCAGTCCCATGCTTTATGCAAACTAGATCAAAATAATTGCAAACAAACCTCCCCCTGGGACTCTTGTTAGTTGGAGGCACTCGTTGTTTCGAGCAAGCCATGGATTGATGCTTGTTGGTGGAAGGGGGAGTATAAACTTTACCATTCTGTTTGGGAACCGCCTATAATGTGTGTAGCATGGAAGATATCGCCATCTCTTGGTTGTTATGTTGACAATGAAAGTATACCGCTCAAAATATTATTCACCTCTGTTTCAAAACTGAGCTCTGGCACCTCTACAAATCCCTGCTTCCCTCTGCGAAGGGCCTATCTATTTACTTTTATGCTGAGCCATCATCTTCTTATTAAAAAGCACCAGTTGGAGAGCACCGCTGTCATTTGCATTCATTACTTTTGCCCTAGTTTTGGACTCTAACTTGCATGATTTGAATGGAACTAACCCGGACTGACGCTGTTTTCAGCAGAATTACCATGCTGTTATTTATGTGCAGAAACAAACGTTCTCGAATGACCTGAAACTTCACGGAGCAACTTTTTGAAAAATATAAAAAATACCTACAAAAGATGAAGGCCAGGGGCCCACCACCTGTCCATGAGGGTGGGGGGCGCGCCTGCCCCCCTAGGGCGCGCCCCCTACCTCATGGGCCCCCTGGAGCTCCTCCGACTCCAACTCCAACTCTATATATTGTGTTTCGGGGAGAAAAAATCAGAGAGAAGAATTCATCACGTTTTACAATACGGAGCCGCCGCCAAGCCCTAAAACCTCTCGGGAGGGCTGATCTGGAGTCTGTTCGGGGCTCCGGAGAGGGGAATCCGTCTTCATCATCATCAACCATCCTCCATCACCAATTTCATGATGCTCGCCACCGTGCGTGAGTAATTCCATCGTAGGCTTGCTGGACGGTGATGGGTTGGATGGGATCTATCATGTAATCGAGTTAGTTTTGTTAGGGTTTGATCCCTAGTATCCACTATGTTCTGAGATTGATGTTGCTATGACTTTGCTATGCTTAATGCTTGTCACTAGGGCCCGATTGCCATGATTTCAGATCTGAACCTATTATGTTTTCATCAATATATGAGTGTTATTGATCCTATCTTGCAAGTCTATAGTCACCTATTATGTGTTATGATCCGTTAACCCCGAAGTGACAATAATCGGGATACTTACCGGTGATGACCGTAGTTTGAGGAGTTCATGTATTCACTATATGTTAATGCTTTGTTCTGATACTCTATTAAAAGGAGGCCTTAATATCCCTTAGTTTCCGTAAGGACCCCGCTGCCATGGGAGGGTAGGACAAAAGATATCATGCAAGTTCTTTTCCATAAGCACGTATGACTATATTCGGAATACATGCCTACATTATATCAATGAACTGGAGCTAGTTCTGTGTCACCCTAGGTTATGACTGTTACATGATGAACCGCATCCGGCATAATTCTCCATCAATGATCCATTGCCTATGAGCTTTCCATATATTGTTCTTCGCTTATTTACTTTCCCGTTGCTATTGCTATCATCACTTCAAAATACCAAAAACTTTACTTTTGCTATCGTTACCTTTTGTTACCGTTACCACTACTATCATATTATTTTGCTACTAAACACTTTGTTAAATGAACTAACATTTGAATCTTTGATTCAAATGACTTCATTCCTTTCTGTTTTAGCTTGCATTAGGCCAAGACACATTCATTTTGCCATGTCATATCATGCATCATATTGTTGCATATTGTCATGTGTTGATTATGTTTTGGTGTGTCTTTCGTGGTAGGTTCTGCCTCCGAGGATAACCCCGAGTATCCGTTTGAAGGGCAGTACCCTACTACCACTACATCAGGCAAGCAACCCATTGATCATTCCGATACAAACCCATGTTCTCGCTTCTGCTCTTGTTTACTACATTAAGACAATGCGATTCAAACTGCTGTGTGCTACGGTAGTTGATACCCTTATCCTCTGCATGACCTGTCATTGCCACAATAACTAGATGAAACCCACTAGCATGTGTAGGAGTTGATTGAGCCATGTATGTGTTTCCTACCTTGCTATGCCTGCTATGCTTAGAGTTGTGTCAGGTCTGGTTCATCTGGGTGATGGGCTAGAGTGAAATGATTATGTCGGTAATGTGAGGGATGTGTTGAACATGATTTGGTAAAGGTATCGATGAGAGGCCATGTAGGGGTACATGGTGGGTTGTTTCATTGAGGCCGTCCATAAGAACTGAGATTTGTATGTGTGATTTAAGATACAGTTACTACCATACATTGGGCCCGAAACCAATGGACCCTCTCGGCTTCTTATTCACCCTAGTACTCTGTCCAGGAGTTGCAATTAGTTTCTGGTGTTTGTAGGTTATGTGTTGGCGGCCGTGCGTAGCGCTGACCCTAGGGGTGGGCTATGTTGCGGTAGATACACCGTGGCACGATGTACCAAGTCACCCGTTTGGTGTCTCGGGAACCATGTTCACATCGTTTGGGGCCGTATGTGGAAACCTCGGCCGGACTCCCTGTGGATGGAACCTGGATAGGCGATAAACCTGGACTAGAGACTTGAGTGTTTAGGTAGGCTGTGGCCGACACCCTCGTTGGGCTTCCGCTTGAAGGTTGCCGAGTACATGTCGTGTAAACGGCGGTAAGTGGTGAAAGCGTGTATGAAGAAGTACACCCCTGCAGGTTATAAAACTATTCGAATAGCCGCGTCCGCGGTAAAGGACTACTTGGTTGCCTATACAGTTCATAGACAAGTTAATGGATACTACTAAAAGACTCAAGATAAGTGTGAGTACCGAGGATGGCCCTCTCGTAGGATGACGAGGGAGGATCCCCGGTGGAGTATTGTGTTGGTGAGTAGTGGACTCGTGTGCGAAAACTATTTTACTAGTGGAGTTCCGTAGGATAGCTTTGCCAAGAGTCAAAGCTGGCTTGCTGCAATAACCCTACCACCTTCTTGAGAATGAGCATGTATAGTAGGTTTTGATGTAAGACTTGCTGAGTACCTTTGTACTCATGTTTGCTTAATTACTGTTTTTAGACGACAACACTGCCCCCTCCGATGGGTTTTATGTAGACCTCGACGTCGATGAGTAACTCGCCACCCAGGTGGTGATCCTGGCCATGGAGGGCCCTATGTAGATACACAGGCTTCGAGAAGCCTTCTTGCTTTCTAGTGTCTGTACTCAGACTATTTGCTTCCGCATATGCTTGTATGATTGTATGACTTGAGTGTCGGGTCATGTGACCCCTACCTGTATGAACATGTTATGTATGGCTCTCTGGAGCCTTTAAATAAAGTACTTGAGTTGTAGAGTTTTGTTGTGATGCCATGTTGTATTTGCACATATCGACCATATTGTGTGTATGATTGAAATGCTTGGTATGTGTGGGATCCGACAATCTAGTTGTTTATCCTTGGTAGCCTTTCTTATGGGGAAATGTAGTCTAGTGCTCCTCGAGCCATAGTAGTCCGCTACAGCCCGGTTCACCAGAGTCCTGCTAGCCCAGCACTACTGCTCTAGACACTTGACTGGCCGGCATGTGTTTCACTTCGTTCCTATGTCTGTCCCTTCGGGGAAATGTCACGTGGTGACTTCCGGAGTCCTGCCTAGCCTGCTACTGCCCGGGTTCCCCGGAGTCCTGTTAGCCCAGTGCTACAACCCGGATTCACTCGCTGATGACCGACATGCTCGATGTGATTCATGTATGCCTGTCTCCATAGGTCTGCGCCGCTTTGGGTTCACGACTAGCCATGTCGGCCCAGGTTCTCTGTCATATGGATGCTAGCGACACTATCATATACGTGAGCCAAAAGGCGCAAACGGTCCCGGGCCATGGTAAGGCGACACCCGTGGGAATACCGTGCGTGAGGCCGCAATGTGATATGAGGTGTTACCGGCTAGATCGATGTGACTTGGAATCGGGGTCCTGACAGGATCTCAGCCACGATCCCCCTGTGAACAGGAGGAAGGGGACGGTAGATAGATGGGCCGGCCTGGTTGGCCTGATGGCCAGCTGGGCCGAGGCCCAGCGGGGGAGGGGGGATTTTTTGTTTTTACTTACCTTTCTTTTTCTTATTTCATTTATTCTTTACTGTTTAAATTTTATTCTTACATTAATCTTAATTCTAAAATATAGGAATAGCTCCTAAATTGGTATAACAAAATATGCTACTTCCACATAAGGGTTAGTCAACAAATAAATTAGTTTAATATTTTATTAATTATAAAAGGCATTTCAATAATTGTTTTTGCTGTTGTTTTAATTATTTTTTGCATCTAAACTCATTATAAAAATGTGGTTTCTTCACCAATATTATTTATGATTTAATTGTCATAGTTTGTACTTTTTAGTTTTGATATTCGAAAACTTTTATTGCTTGACTTTATTTTAAATTTGAATTTTGAATTGGAATCATCGTGAGAACAACAGTAATCGCGGTGACGTGTCATCATTAGCAGGGGTTCACTGTAGCTTAACTATCCGGGCGTCACTATTCTCCTCCACTACAAGAAATCTTGTCCCGAGATTTAAGAGGGGAGTGATGGGGAAGGAATTTGGTTACGAAATTCTAATGAGTCTTCTTGGTCTTGGTTGCTCTTCTCGAAGCGGTCGATCCATTACGTTGATGTCTCCATTTCTCTGCTTCATGTCATCATGATGAAGTCGTCCTTTTCTTTGGGAACTCCAACGTACTTACGAATAGGTAAGGGGCAACTCGGCTACGACAGAATGCTTATGAGGGAAACAATCTGGGGTTAACCCATGAATGAGCATAAGACTATCTCTCGAGTTAAACATATAAAATACATCGAGAGTAAGGTACGAAGGTACAATAAGAGGTTCCAAGCGGATAGATAGCTGCTCGAAGCCTCAACCAGAGTGAGAAAGGGTTTCAGAGCAGCAAGAGTAAGTATTGCGTCTGATACCAGAATAGAGCACTAGGAAGGTGGCCCGTGAATTAAATACGAAGCTAAGCGTGGGGAATAACCATTAGTAACAGGGTTGTACAGGAGAGTCAGGTTTTGATCCTTTGGAACCGTGGGTTATGGGCCCACCTTGTGGTTAAAAGTAGGAAGGGTGTTCACATCTTGCACGGTCATGATAGCAAGACAAGTCAGAGGGTAGCCTATCAGTTATGTTGGGAATAATGTCGGTACCAAGGGCGAGGGACGAAGAGAACCATTTTCCTGATCGTTGAATGAGGCGGACCAATAGGCAAGGTTCTCATCCATCGGTGGTTACCAGAATGCTATCGACAAATGTAACAGGGTCTTACCGACACGGCTGTACACCAAGGTGTGTACATAAGCAGAAGAATATTACTACTTAGATCATATGGATCACAAGGAAGGCTAAACAAATCAATGGAAAGGAAAAATGTGATCATCAGATCAAACAGAATAATGGAAAGGAAAATGTGTTTGACACATAACCCAAGGGTATTTCCTTCCAACGACAAGCAGAGCAAGATATCCATGACAAGATATAAAGTAGAAATTCCTTTAGGTAAGGGGAGATAAATTTAATGACATTACCCATACAACAGTGTTTGGATAACTGAGCAAGAAACATTTAGCATTGGGCTTCAAATGTTCTTGTTGAAAATCAGAGTACCACAGACATGCTTCGAGATAGCATTGACATGGTCTTCAAGCGAAGGTCGAACTTGGATACACAAATGATTCATCAGGAACAACATATAGAATAAGTCTTACGATTTCCTCATGGAAGAATGGTTAACCTTGCTAAATAGGGTACTATAACAATAGGTTCTCCGGCTAGGTGTGCTAGGCATGACATCACCTTACCGGGTCATATAAGGACCAATATTATGACTCTTGGAAAAATATTGCAACCATCATATCTGACCGAGTTTCAGATTTGATTGGTGTCAGGATACCTCAGACTCAGGATGCCTGAGAAGTAAAGGTGCAACACAATTTGACGAGATGACATTGTGAGATTCTCAGAAATGATCTATGGAAGTGAGATCTGAAACAAGAGTTCATCAGTAAACCAAGGAGAGGATGAGGAGGTGGCTGATAGGCTCAGCAACAAATCATCGAGATTTCCAAAGGATGGATTTCCACAATTATGTGAACAAGGAAATATCATTTGTCGGATCAAATGATATAATGATGTATGCTCGAGGGAAACATACACAACTGAACAATGATAGAAGGGTGCACCCAGGAATCTGGACTAGGTAGCACGATCAATGTTCGAATGATGATTCAATAAGCAATAGACTTAGAATGAAACTGTAGACCAATAACTTCAAAGCAATAGGGTTGCTAGAAGTTTAGAATTTACACATTACAGACCATTTTTCGGTATTCTGGTTAGAAACAACACGGAGACCAAGAAATGAACGCAAAAGTCGAGAGATATTACTATATCAAGAATTCTCAAGAGGTGGTAAAATTACCACGACATTCTTGACATAAAAGGTGGTAATATTCCAAGGTAAAGAAGAACAAATGCAGGATAGCAAGGATCTCAAGGTATAACACAAAACACGAATAAGTTTGTGTTGAACGGAAGGCAATAAAGTGGTCGGTGAAACACAAACCATTGAGGGGCGAGGATGGTATTTCTCATCAAGAATTCGATATATATCTTGGAAGAGCTCAGGATGTTGATGATGACCACGACACATTTGTCGAGAGGTTTCATGAAGATGTAATTCGGTCGGCGATGACATCACATCAAATGATGATGCAGCGAAAGGTTATGGAAACCAAGGGTATGCCACAAACTCGAAATCAAGTTTGTTGTTCCAGTAGAAATGATATGATGGGGAAGATCAACGTAAGATTAGGCCATCTTCGAAAATTTTGCTCCGAGAAGAAGGACCGGGTAGCACAGTTAAAATTTAGCACGATAATGATATAGCCAACCGGGCTAGGAATGACTTGAAGGATTATTAAACTCGTAAGCAATGAAAATTACTTATAGTTATTGAATCGGAGTACAGACTCGATTCACTATCGGTGTCCTTGAGTGTCTAACAACTCAGAACCCGGGGAAAATTTTGGAATCAGTGAGAAATAATACTTGAAGAAGAACTCATAAGAAGTTATGCAGTTCCATGATAATCTCGAGATACCAGGGGGGTAATACTCGACGACGGATCACATTAGAGGTTGGACTAGGGTAATGCTCTGCAGAAGACAAGTGCTCAAATTTGCACGAGAACTGGAATCAAGGAGAAACATGGTCGGAACCATGTCCACTCATACAAGATGAACTTATAACAAGGGGATAACTAATCTTAAAAGAAGCTTCCATGATAAGGTATACATCGTTTCCATGGGCATGAACACAGGGTTCAAGGTCGACTCCCACTTCTCCAATGCATAACCTTTCATTCACTTCTCATTTTCGAAGAAGTTACAGTGTTGAAATTTTACCTGGCGAAGCACCAGAAGAGTATGACTCGTGAAAACTTTCGGGTTCACACGGTTTTAGAGAAGGTATAGGTTCAACCCATCAGGGCATCTTAGAAACATATACCACGAACTTCACGAGCAAATAACACAAGCTCAAAAGTAGAGCATGGTTGACAAAGCAGAGGATACAATTTACCAAAGGCATTATATATCCGAGGAGAGGCTCACAAGGTTATTGAATAAGAAGGACACTATTGAATAATAATCCAATAAAGGATCTGATGGTCCATAGCGGAGCTGATGTGAGCATCGGCACACAATCAGTTGAAGATAGGATGCAAGGGCCTCAGATTATAGAACACCTGAATGATTCGATGCTTAGATATCAAAGGAATTATGATTTCCAACTAGAAGGATCAGAAGCAGACGCTCTGATCAAGGGTGGATAAGTTCAATAGACCTAAGAGTACAATTGACGGCAAACAGATTGGTCGAGAACCAGCTCATGTTCGAAAATGGCGTCTGAGCCGGAAAGATAACTTAGAAGGGTTGATAGATGATTGTGTGCATTCGCACACATGTTGAATCAATAGGATCAAAATGACGGTGTTAAAAGATACTAGTGAATATTGCTAGTGATATGGGAGCATCCATAATGTAAGCATAGAAGTAATTGCAGAGCAATAGTTTGAAGAGGATGCTCAGAAGGTCGGATAGTATTTCAGAGTATCTTATGAAGCATACGAACAACTGGGGATGAACAGATACTCAATAAGTGCGATGAATTTTCAATAGGGGCATTCATGTGGCAAAGAACTGCAAGGCAGTAAGCTTAAAGGATTTTCGGAACAATAGAGAGAATTTTTGGTGTATCCTGTAATAGCAAGAGCAGCCGGGAATAAAGGTAAGAACGACAAGTGTATGTATTTATCCATAAGGGTATATCGATGATAGGGAATTGCAAAAGCGACGGGCACAAGGTCTCGAGAGAACATCGGTGAGTAACTTCGAAATCTTCTAGTGCAGCAGGCGATCATCTGCAATAAGTGGCTCTCCAGGAGAAATTTGTTACGAGAACCTAATGTTAGAGTTTTAGCAAATTCATTTAACCCGAAGAGAAGAGAGTTCAGAGTCCCAGAGTAAAGGTCGAGGAGTAAAAGATCCTAGTACCACCCAATGGCGACGTGGGCCCGTAAGACACACAGCCAAGTTAGTAAAAGGTTTTGCAATGTCTAGACTCGACTTCGGCCAAGGAGTGTGGAAGGGGTATTCCTCAGGCAGTTGGCTCTGATACCAACTTGTGACGCCCCCGATTTAATCATACACGCAAACGTGTACGATCAAGATCAGGGACTCACGGGAAGATATCACAACACAACTCTACAAATAAAATAAGTCATACATGCATCATATTACAAGCCAGGGGCCTCGAGGGCTCGAATACAAGAGCTCGATCATAGACGGGTCAGCGGAAGCAACAATATCTGAGTACAGACATAAGTTAAACAAGTTTGCCTTAAGAAGGCTAGCACAAACTGGGATACAGATTGAAAGAGGCGCAGGCCTCCTGCCTGGGATCCTCCTAAACTACTCCTGGTCATCGTCTGCGGGCTGCACGTAGTAGCAGGCACCTCCCGAGTAGTAGTAGTCGTCATCGACAGTGGCGTCTGGCTCCTGGGCTCCATCGTCTGGTCGCAGCAATCGGGTATAGGAAGGGGGAAAAGGGGGAGCAAAGAAACCGTGAGTACTCATCCAAAGTGCTCGCAAGCAAGGAGCTACACTACATATGTATGCATTGGTATCAAATGGAAAAGGGGGTATCATATGTGGACTGAACTGCAGAATGCCGGAATAAGAGGGGGATAGCTAGTCCTATCGAAGACTACACTTCTGGTAACCTCCATCTTGCAGCAGGAGAAGAGAGTAGATGGTAAGTTCACCAAGTAACATCGCATAACATAATCCTAACCGATGATCCCCCCCCCCCTCGTCGCCCTGTGAGAGAGCGATCACCAGTTGTATCTGGCAGTTGGAAGGGTGTGTTTTATTAAGTATCCAGTTCTAGTTGTCATAAGGTATAGGTACAACTCCAAGTCGTCCTATTAACGAAGATCATGGCTATTCGAATAGATTAACTTCCCTGCAGGGGTGCACCACATTTCCCAACACGCTCGATCCCCTTTGTCCGGACACACTTTTCTGGGTCATGCCCGGCCTCGGAAGATCAACACGTCGCAGCCCTACCTAGGCACAACAGAGAGGTCAGCACGCCGGTCTAAATCCTATGGCGCAGGGGTCTGGGCCCATCGCCCATTGCACACCTGCACGTTGCGTACGCGGCCGGAGAGCAGACCTAGCAACCTCCATTACAAAGGAAGTTGCGTTACGCGGTCCAACCCGGCGCGCGCCGCTCAGTCGCTGACGTCACGAAGGCTTCGGCTAATACCACGACGTCGAGTGCCCATAACTGTTCCCGCGTAGATGGTTAGTGCGTATAGGCCAGTGGCCAGACTCAGATCAAATACCAAGATCTCGTTAAGCGTGTTAAGTATCTGCGAACGCCGACCAGGGCCAGGCCCACCTCTCTCCTAGGTGGTCTCAACCTGCCCTGTCGCTCCACCACAAAGTAACAGTCGGGGGCCGTCGGGAACCCAGGCCCACCTCTACCGGGATGGAGCCACCTGCCCCTTCAGCCCCCATCTCCAAACAGTATCACAGGTAATGTAACAGTGTAAAGTATATAGCATATGCCCGTGATCACCTCCCGAAGTGATCACGGCCCAGTAGTATAGCATGGCAGACGGACAAGAGTGTAGGGCCACTGATGATAAACTAGCATCCTATACTAAGCATTTAGGATTGCAGGTAAAGGTAACAGCAGTAGTAGCAATGACAGGCTATGCATCAGAATAGGATTAACGGAAAGCAGTAACATGCTACACTACTCTAATGCAAGCAGTATAGAGGAGAGTAGGCGATATCTGGTGATCAAGAGGGAGGGGCTTGCCTGGTTGCTCTGACAAAAAGGAGGGGTCATCAACACCTTAGTCATACTGGGGGTCTCCGACAGTCTCGGGTTCTACCGGAAAGTAGTAACGGAGGGGGAACACAATAAATAACAGAGCAATCAATGTAACAAAAAGCAAGATGCGGCATTACATTGTGCTAAGGGTGACCTGACGCGGTACGAGGTGATACCGGTGAAGGGGGAAAACATCCGGGAAAATATCCCTGGTGTTTCGCGTTTTCGGACAGATGAACCGAAGGGGGAAAGTTGCGTGTTCTCTATGCTAGGGTTGTGTGGCGGACGAACGAGCTACGTATCCGGATTCGTCTCGTTGTTGTTGTGAGCAATTTTCATGTACAAAGTTTTTCCATCCGAGCTACGGTTTATTTATTATGATTTTTTCAAGTTCTAGCAATACTCAGGAATCATTATTAATTATAAATTAAATAGTTAAATGCTAGATGCCCCTAGCTCTACGTACACAGAAATGTATCAGAGGCTGACAGGTAGGCCAGAGGGTCCCAGTTAACCAGTCAACATTTGACTGGTCAACAGGGTGTGAGGCCCCCTGTCATTCACTGTTACATTAACTAACTAGTTAATTTAGTCTAACTAGGTTATTAGGCTAACAATTTTTAATTAATTTAATTAAGCCTATTTAATTATGTTAATTATTTAATTATGTATTATCATATATATATATATATATTTAATTTCCTTTCTTTCAACAGGGGGGCGGGCCCCACCTGTCATAGGCCCAAGTGGCCAAGCGGGACGGGTGGCTTAACAGGCGCGGGCGCCCGTGGAGGCTGAACCCGCCTGGGCGCAGGGCGAGGTTGAAGCCATGGCGAGGCGGGCCGGAGAAGGGGAGGTGGGGCTGCGACGACAGCAGTGAAGAGCGGCAAACGCCGGGCGATGCAGGTGAGGGGCGCAGCCGGCGCGAGCGGCGTGTGGCTCCGGCGGCCTGCGGCCGGTCGGAGCAAGGGGGCGCGGCTGGGCGAGCCAGCACGCGTGCGGCAGAAGGTCGCAGCAGGCAGCGCGGGGCTGCGATGGCGGGCGTGGCGCGGCTATGCGGTGAGCGGGCGGAGAATCGATGGTCAGCAAGGGGCGCGGCCGGGCATGCGCGAGGGTCGCGGCCAGAGGCGAGGCAGGGCCTTGCGACAGCAGCAGCAATATCGCGCGGGCGCACACAGGAGCTTCGCTCCCGTCCATGGCGACCTCGGGCGGGGACAGGTCTACGGCGAGGAATCGACAGCGGGAAAGGGAGGGGGAGGACGTCGGGGCTCACAGCAGACTCGGAGAGAAGCCGGGTGTGCTCAGGGAGGGCTCGGTGGCGTTGAATCGACGGTGGCGACCTCAGTGACCGAAGCTCGAAGACAGCGATGGCGATGGCGTTGCAGGGCGTTCGAGCTCGTGTGACTCGATGGAGGGGACGAGTGCTTCATTGCGGAGCTCGGGGACAAGGCGGAAGAGCATCGGAACGACGGTGGTCACGGTGGCAGCGAACAACGCCGACGAGCATGCTCGAACGCGAGCAGAGTAGCGTGGGAGGAAGGGGAAGTGAGATCTGGGGGCAGCTAGGGTTCGTCCGGGGCTCGGGGGCGTCAAGTAGGCGTCGCGGTAGGCGTCGTGGGGGAGGGCGGATGGTTGCCAGGGCGACATGCCTCGGCCACAGCCGGGGGATCTCAGCCACGATCCCCCCTGTGAACAGGAGGAAGGGGGCGGTAGATAGATGGGCCGGCCTGGTTGGCCTGATGGCCAGCTGGGCCGAGGCCCAGCGGGGGAGGGGGGATTTTTTTGTTTTTACTTACCTTTCTTTTTCTTATTTCATTTATTCTTTACTGTTTAAATTTTATTCTTAGATTAATCTTAATTCTAAAATATAGGAATAGCTCCTAAATTGGTATAACAAAATATGCTACTTCCACATAAGGGTTAGTCAACAAATAAATTAGTTTAATATTTTATTAATTATAAAAGGCATTTAATTAATTGTTTTTGCTGTTGTTTTAATTAATTTTTGCATCTAAACTCATTATAAAAATGTGGTTTCTTCACCAATATTATTTATGATTTAATTGTCACAGTTTGTACTTTTTAATTTTGATATTCAAAAACTTTTATTGTTTGACTTTATTTTAAATTTGAATTTTGAATTGGAATCATCGTGAGAACAACAGTAATCGCGGTGACATGGCATCATTAGTAGGGGTTCACTGTAGCTTAACTATCCGGTCGTCACAGAAGTGTTCGATGATCGAGAAGGTCTCGATGTGAGAAGAAGGAAGAGAGGCAAGAGCTCGAGCTTGGGTATGCCCGAGGCACCCCAAGTACATATTCAAGGAGACTCAAGCGTCTAAGCTTGGGGATGCCCCGGAAGGCATCCCCTCTTTCTTTAACAAGTATCGGTATGTTTTCAGATTTGTTTCGTTCATGCGGTATGTGCAATCTTGGAGCGTCTTTTGCATTTAGTTTTCATCTTTCTTTTATGCACCATGCTGGTATGAGATAGCCCTTGGTTGATTTATAGAATGCTCTATGCACTTCACTTATATCTTTTGAGTATGGCTTTATAGAATGCTTCATGTGCTTCACTTATATCATTTGAAGTTTGGATTGCCTGTTTCTCTTCACTTAGACAACTGCCATTTGTAGAATGCTCTTTTACTTCACTTAGATTTGTTAGAGCGTGGGCATATCTTTTGTAGAAAGAATTAAACTCTCTAGCTTCACTTATATCTATTTAGAGAGATGACAAGAACTGGTCATTCACATGGTTAGTCATAAAATCCTACATAAGACTTGTAGATCATTGAATATGATATGTTTGATTCCTTGCAATAGTTTTGCGATATAAAGATGGTGATATTAGAGTCATGCTAGTGGGTAGTTGTGGATTAGTAGAAATACTTGTGTTGAGGTTTGTGATTCTCGTAGCATGCACATATGGTGAACCGTTATGTAACGAAGTCGGAGCATGAGGTATTTATTGGTTGTCTTCCTTATGAGTGGCGGTTGGGAACGAGCGGTGGTCTTTTCCTACCAATCTATCCCCCAAGGGGCATGTGTAGTAGTACTTTGCTTCGAGGGCTAATAAACTTTTGCAATAAGTATGTGAGTTCTTTATGACTAATGTTGAGTCCATGGATTATACGCACTCTCACCCTTTCATCATTGCTAGCCTCTCTAGTATCGTGCAACTTTCGCCGGTACCATAAACCCACCATCTACCTTCCTCAAAACAGCCACCATACCTACCTATCATGGCATTTCCATAGCCATTCCGAGATATATTGCCATGCAACTTCCATCATCATGATATACATGACTTGAGCATTCATTGTCATATTGCTTTGCATGATCATAAGATAGCTAGCATGATGTTTTCATGGCTTGTCCGTTTTTTGATGTCATTGCTACGGTAGATCATTGCACATCCCGGTACACTGCCGGAGGCATACACATAGAGTCATATCCTTGTTCTAGTATCGAGTTGTAATATTGAGTTGTAAGTAAATAAAAGTGTGATCATCATTATTAGAGCATTGTCCCAGTGAGGAAAGGATGATGGAGATTATGATTCCCCCATAAGTCGGGATGAGACTCCGGACTTTAAAAATAAATAAAAGAGGCCAAAGAAGCCCACAAAAAAAGAAAAAAAAAGAAAAAAATGAGAGAAAAAGAGAGAAGGGGCAATGTTACTATCCTTTTACCACACTTGTGCTTCAAAGTAGCACCATGTTCTTCATATAGAGAGTCTCTTGAGTTATCACTTTCATATACTAAGCGGGAATTTTCATTATAGAACTTGGCTTGTCTATTCCAACGATGGGCTTCCTCAAATGCCCTAGGTCTTCATGAGCAAGCAAGTTGGATGCACGCCCACTTAGTTTCAGTTTGAGCTTTCATATACTTATAGCTCTAGTGCATCCGTTGCATGGCAATCCCTACTCACTCACATTGATATCTATTGATGGGCATCTCCATAGCCCGTTGATATGCCTAGTTGATGTGAGACTAACTTCTCCTTTTTGTCTTCTCCACAACCACCATTCTATTCCACCTATAGTGTTGTGTCCATGGCTCACGCTCATGTATTGCGTGAGGGTTGAAAATGCTGAAGTGTGTTAAAAAGTATGAACCAATTGCTCGGCTTGTCATCGGGGTTGTGCATGATGTGAATATTTTGTGTGGTGAAGATGGAGCATAGCCAGACTATATGATTTTGTAGGGATAGCTTTCATTGGCCTTGTTATTTCGAAAAGACGTGATTGCTTTATTAGTGGGCTTGAAGTACTATTGTTTTTATGACAAATGATAGACTATTGCTTTGAATCATTCGTGTCTTAATATTCATGCCATGATTAGATATGTGATCAAGATTATGCTAGGTAGCATTCCACATCAAAAATTATCTTTTTTATCATTTACTGACTCGAGGACGAGCAGGAATTAAGCTTGGGGATGCTGATACGTCTCCGTCGTATCTATAATTTTTTATTATTCCATGCCAATATTATACAACTTTCATATACTTTTGGCAACTTTTTATACTATTTTTGGGACTAACATATTGATCCAGTGCCCAGTGCCAGTTCCTGTTTGTGGCATGTTTTATGTTTCACAGAATATCCATATCAAAACGGACGGAGCTTATTTTTGGAATATTTGGAAAATTCCGGAAGAAAAATCCACGCGAGACGGTGCCCGAGGTGGCCATGAGGCAGGGGGCGCGCCTGCCCCCCTGGGCGCGCCCCTGACCCTCGTGGGCCACCCGTAAGGCGGTTGATGCCCTTCTTCGGCCGCAAGAAAGCTAATTTTTGGTTAAAAAATCACGGCAAAGGTTTTGGTCCAATCGGAGTTACGGATCTCCATATATATACGAAACGTTGAAAGGGCTGCAGACGAGAACACAGAAATAGAGAGAGAGACAGATCCAATCTCGGAGGAGCTCTCGCCCCTCCCATGCCATGGAGGCCAAGGACCAGAGGGGAAACCCTTCTCCCATCTAGGGAGGAGGTCAAGAAAGAAGAAGATGAAGGGGCCCCCTATCCCCTTCTCTTCCGGTGGCGCCGGAACGCTGCCGTGGCCATCATCATCATCACCGCGATCTACACCAGCACCTCCTGTTGGAAATATGCCCTAGAGGCAATAATAAATTGGTTATTATTATATTTCCTTGTTCATGATAATCGTTTATTATCCATGCTAGAATTGTATTGATAGGAAACTCAGATACATGTGTGGATACATAGACAACACCATGTCCCTAGTAAGCCTCTAGTTGACTAGCTCGTTGATCAATAGATGGTTACGGTTTCCTAACCATGGACATTGGATGTCGTTGATAACGGGATCACATCATTAGGAGAATGATGTGATGGACAAGACCCAATCCTAAGCCTAGCACAAAGATCGTGTAGTTCGTATGCTAAAGCTTTTCTAATGTCAAGTATCATTTCCTTAGACCATGAGATTGTGCAACTCCCGGATACCGTAGGAGTGCTTTGGGTGTGCCAAACGTCACAACGTAACTGGGTGGCTATAAAGGTACACTACAGGTATCTCCGAAAGTGTCTGTTGGGTTGGCACGAATCGAGACTGGGATTTGTCACTCCGTGTAAACGGAGAGGTATCTCTGGGCCCACTCGGTAGGACATCATCATAATGTGCACAATGTGATCAAGGAGTTGATCACGGGATGATGTGTTACGGAACGAGTAAAGAGACTTGCCGGTAACGAGATTGAACAAGGTATCGGGATACCGACGATCGAATCTCGGGCAAGTATCGTACCGCTAGACAAAGGGAATTGTATACGGGATTGATTGAATCCTTGACATCGTGGTTCATCCGATGAGATCATCGTGGAACATGTGGGAGCCAACATGGGTATCCAGATCCCGCTGTTGGTTATTGGCTGGAGAGTTGTCTCGGTCATGTCTGCATGGTTCCCGAACCCGTAGGGTCTACACACTTAAGGTTCGATGATGCTAGGGTTATAGGGAATAGATATACGTGGTTACCGAATGTTGTTCGGAGTCCCGGATGAGATCCCGGACATCACGAGGAGTTCCGGAATGGTCTGGAGGTAAAGATTTATATATGGGAAGTCCTGTTTTGGTCACCGGAAAAGTTTCGGGTGCTATCGGTAACGTACCGGGACCACCGGGAGGGTCCCAGGGGCCCACCAAGTGGGGCCACCTGCCCCAGAGGGCTGCGTGGACCAAGTGTGAAGGGGGGCCATCCCCAGGTGGGCTGGTGCGCCCCCCACCTGGGCCCAAGGCGAAGAGAGAAGGAAAAAGGGGGAAACCCTAGGCTCAGATGGGCCTAAGGCCCACCTAGTGGTGCGCCCCCCCTTGGCCGCCCCCTAGATGGGATCTAGGGCTGGCCGCCACCCCTAGGGGTGGTAACCTAGGTGGGGGCGCAGCCCCTCCCTTTCCCCTATATATAGTGGGGGTTTTGGGCTGCCATACACACGAGAACATCTCCTTCTTGGCGCAGCCCTACCCCTCTCCCTCCTCGTCTCTTGCGGTGCTTGGCGAAGCCCTGCTGGAGTACCACGCTCCTCCACCACCACCACGCCGTCGTGCTGCTGCTGGATGGAGTCTTCCCCAACCTCTCCTTCTCCCCTTGCTGGATCAAGGCGTAGGAGACGTCACCGGGCTGTACGTGTGTTGAACACGGAGGTGCCGTCCGTTCGGCACTAGGATCATCGGTGATTTGGATCACGACGAGTACGACTCCATCAACCCCGTTCACTTGAACGCTTCCGCTTAGCGATCTACAAGGGTATGTAGATGCACTCTCCTTCCCCTCGTTGCTAGATTACTCCATAGATTGATCTTGGTGATGCGTAGAAAATTTTGAATTTCTGCTACGTTCCCCAACAGTGGCATCATGAGCTAGGTCTATGCGTAGTTTCTATGCACGAGTAGAACACAAGCAGTTGTGGGCGTCGATTTTGTCAATTTACTTGCCGTTACTAGTCTTATCTTGATTCGGCGGCATCGTGGGATGAAGCGGCCCGGACCGACCTTACACGTACTCTTACGTGAGACTGGTTCCACCGACTGACATGCACTAGTTGCATAAGGTGGCTAGCGGGTGTCTGTCTCTCCCACTTTAGTCGGATCGGATTCGATGAAAAGGGTCCTTATGAAGGGTAAATAGAAATTGGCATATCACGTTGTGGTTTTCGCGTAGGTAAGAAACGTTCTTGCTAGAAACCTATAGCAGCCACGTAAAAACTTGCAACAACAATTAGAGGACGTCTAACTTGTTTTTGCAGCATATGCCTTGTGATGTGATATGGCCAAAAGGATGTGATGAATGATATATGTGATGTATGAGATTGATCATGTTCTTGTAATAGGAATCACGACTTGCATGTCGATGAGTATGACAACCGGCAGGAGCCATAAGAGTTGTCTTTATTTATTTATGACCTGCGTGTCAACATAAACGTCATGTAATTACTTTACTTTATTGCTAAAGCGTTAGCCATAGTAGTAGAAGTAATAGATGACGAGACAACTTCAAGAAGACACGATGATGGAGATCATGATGATGGAGATCATGGTGTCATGCCGGTGACAACGATGATCATGGAGCCCCGAAGATGGAGATCAAAAGGAGCAAAATGATATTGGCCATATCATGTCACTATTTGATTGCATGTGATGTTTATCATGTTTTACATCTTATTTGCTTAGAACGACGGTAGCTTAAATAAGATGATCCCTCACTAAAATTTCAAGAAAGGTGTTCCCCCTAACTGTGCACCGTTGCGAAGGTTCGTTGTTTCGAAGCACCACGTGATGATCGGGTGTGATAGATTCTAACGTTCGAATACAACGGGTGTAAGCCAGATTTACACAGCAAAAACACTTAGGTTGACTTGACGAGCCTAGCATGTACAGACATGGCCTCGGAACACGGAAGACCGAAAGGTCGAGCATGAGTCGTATAGAAGATACGATCAACATGAAGATGTTCACCGATGTTGACTAGTCCGTCTCACGTGATGATCGGACACGGCCTAGTTGACTCGGATCATGTTTCACTTAGATGACTAGAGGGATGTCTATCTGAGTGGGAGTTCATTAAATGAACTCAATTATCATGAACATAGTCTAAATTGTCTTTGCAAATATGTTGTAGATAAATAGCTCACGTTGTAGCTCCCTGTTTCAATACGTTCCTAGAGAAAGACTAAGTTGAAAGATATTGTAAGCAATGATGCGGACTAGGTCCGTAGTCCGAGGAGTGTCCTCACTGCTACACAGAAGGCTTACGTCTTTGATGCACCGCTCGATGTGCAAACCCCTACAACGTCGTCTGTGGATGTTGTGAACACCTGACAGACACATCCTGATGACTACTTGATAGTTTAGTGCACCATACTTTACGGCTTAGAATCGGGATTCCAATGACGTTTTGAACGCCATAGAACATATGAGATGTTCCAAGAGCTGAAATTGGGATTTCAGGCTCATGCCCGTGTTGAGAGGTGTGAGACCTCTGACAAGTTCTTTTGCCAACAAGATGGAGGAGAATAGCTCAGCTAGTGAGCATGTGCTCAGAATGTCTGGGTGCTACAATCACTTAAATCAAGTGGGAGTTAAACTTCCAGATAAGATAGTGATTGATAGAGTTCTCTAGCCACTATCACTAAGCTACTAGATCTTCGTGATGAACTATGACATGCAAGGGATGGAGTTGATCCCGGAGCTGTTCGCGGTGCTTAAGACCGCAAAAGGTAGAAATCAAGAAGGAGCATCAAGTGTTGATGGTTTAACAAGACCACTGGTTTCAAGAAGGGCAAGGGCTAGAAGGGAAACTTCATGGATGGCAAACCAGTTGCCGCTCCAGTGAAGGAACCCAAGGTTGAACCCAAACCCGAGACTAAGTGCTTCTATTGTAAGGGGAACGGTCACTGGTAGCGGAATTACCCCAAATGCATGGTAGATAAGAAGGCTGGCAACTTCAACAAAGTATATACGTGTTATTAATGTGTACCTCACTAGTACTCCTGGTAGCACCTGGGTATTGGATACCGGTTCAGTTGCTATTATGGTGACTTGAAGCAAAAGCTACGGACTAAACGGAGACTGGCTAAGGGCGAGGTGACGATGTGTGTTGGAAGTGTTTCCAAAGTTGATGAGATCACCATCGCACGCTCCATCTGCCTTCGGGATTAGTATTGAACCTAGATAAATGTTATCAGGTGTCTACGTTGAGCATGAATATGATTAGATCATGTTCATTGCAATACGGTCATTCATTTAAGTTAGAGAATAATGGTTATTCTGTTTACATGAATGATACCTTTCATGGTCATGCACCCTATGTGAATGGTTCATTGAATCTCGGTCGTGGTAATACACATGTTCACGCCAAAAGATGTAGAGTTAATAATGATAGTACCACTTTCTCGTGGCACTGCCGCTTAGGTCATATTGGCGTAAGATGCATGAAGAAACTCCATGTCGATGGATGTTTGGAGTCACTTGATTTTGAATCGCTTGACACATGCGAGCCATGCCTCATGGGCAGGATGACTAAGACCCCGTTTTCAGGTACAATGAAACGGGCAAGTGACTTGTTGGAAATCATGCATGCTGATGCGTGTGATCCAATGAGAATTGAAGCGTGCGGTGGATATCGCTATTTTCTCATCTTCACTGACGATTTGAGTAGATATAGGTATATCTACTTAATGAAGCACAAGTCTGAAACGTTTGAAAAGTTCAAGCGATTTCAGAGTGAAGTTAAGAATCATCATAACAATAAGATCATGTTCCTACGATCTGATCAAAAGGGGATTTTCTGAGTTATGAGTTTGGCAATCACTTAAGACATTGTGGAATTGTTTCACAGTTGAAGCCACCTGGAACACCACAAGGTAATGGTGTGTCCGGACGTCGTAATCGAACCTATGAGATATGGTGCGATCTATGATGTCTCTTACCAATCTACCGTTTTCATTTTGAGGTTATGCGTTAGAGACAGCTGCATTCACTTTAGATAGGACACCATCTAAGTCCGTTGAGACGACGTCGTATGAACATTGGTTTGGCAAGAAACCAAAGTTGTCGTTTCTTAATGTTTGGGGCTGCGATGCTTAAGGCTTCAGCCGGAGAAGCTCGAACCCAAAGCGGACAAACACATCTTCATAGGATACCCAAAGGTGACAGTTGGGTATACCTTCTATCTCAGATCCGAGGGCAAATTGTTTGTCGCTAAGAACGGGTCCTTTCTCGAGAAGGAGTTTCTCTCGAAAGAATTGAGTGGGAGGAAGATAGAACTTGATGAGGTTGTCGAACCTTTACTTCAACCAGAGAGTGATGCAACACAGAAAGATGTTTTCTGTGGAGCCTACGTCTGTTGAATAGGAAGTTAATGATAGTGATCATGAAGCTTCGGATCAAGTTGCTATCGAACCTCGTAGGTCGACAAGGATATGTACTACTCCTGAGTGGTACGGTAATCCTGTCTTAGATATCATGTTGTTAGACAACAATGAACCTACGAGCTATGGAGAAGCGATGGTGGGCCCGTATTCCGACAAATGGTTAGAAGCCATGAAATCCGAGATAGGATCCATATCAACAAGTATGGACTTTGGTGGACTTGCCCGATGATCGGCAAGCCATTGAGATAAATGGATCTTTAAGAAGAAGACGGACGTGGGCGGTAATGTTACCGTCTATGAAGCTCGACTTGTGGGAAAGAGTCTTTTCACAAGTTCAAGGAGTTGACTACGATGAGAATTTCTCACCCGTAGCGATGCTTAAGTCCGTCGGAATCATGTTAGCATTAGCTGTATTTTTCGATTATGAAATCTTACAGATGGATGTCAAAACAAGTTTTCTTACCAGTTTTCGTAAGAAAAGTTGTATGTGATACAATAAAAGGTTTTGTCGATCCTAAGGATGCTAAAAGGTATGCTGGCTCCAGCGATCCTTCTATGGACTAGAGCAAGCATCTCGGAATCGGAATATATGCTTTGATGGAGTGATCAAAGCTTTTAGGTTTATACAATGTTTGCTAGAAACTTGTATTTACAAGAAAGTGAGTGGGAGCACTACAATATTTCTGATAAGTATATGTGGATGACATATTGTTGATCTGAAATAATGTAGAATTTCTGGAAAGCATAAACGGTTGTTTGAAGAGTGATTTTCAAAGGAAGACCTGGATAAAGCTGCTTACATATTGGGCATCAGGATCTATAGAAATAGATCAAGACGCCTGATGATACTTTCAAAGAACGCACACCTTGACATGTTTTTTAAAGAGTTCAAAATAGATCAGTCAAAGAAGGGTTCTCACCTGAGTTGTAAGGTGTGAAGTTGAGTAAGACTTGAAGATTGACCACGGTAGAAGAAAGAGGAAGGACGAAGGTCGTCCCCTATGCTCTTGTCATAGGCTCTATACGGTATGCCATGCTGAGTACCGCACCTGATGTGTGCCTTGCCACATGTCTGGCAAGAGGGTACAAAGGTGATCTAGGAGTAGATCACCAGATAGCGGTCAAAATTATCCTTAGAGGAATAAGGAAATGTTTCTCGGTTATGGAGGTGATAAAGAGTTCGACGTAAAGAGTTACGTCGATGCAAGCTTAACACCTATCCGGATAGCTCTGAGTAGAGATACCGGATACGTATAATGGAGCAACAATTTGGAATAGCTCCAAGTGGAACGTGGTAGCAGCATCTACGATATGACATAAAGTTTTGCGAAATACATAGGGATCTGAATATGGCAAGACCCGTTGACTACAACCTCTCTCACAAGCATAACATGATCAAACCCAGAACTCTTTGAGTGTTAATCACATAGTGATGTGAACTAGATCATTGAGTCTAGTAGACTCTTGGATGTTGGTCACATGGCGATGTGACCTGTGAGTGTTAATCACATGGCGATGTGAACTAGATTATTGACTCTAGTGCAAGTGGGAGACTGTTGGAAATATGCCCTAGAGGCAATAATAAATTGGTTATTATTATATTTCCTTGTTCATGATAATCGTTTATTATCCATGCTAGAATTGTATTGATAGGAAACTCAGATACATGTGTGGATACATAGACAACACCATGTCCCTAGTAAGCCTCTAGTTGACTAGCTCGTTGATCAATAGATGGTTACGGTTTCCTGACCATGGACATTGGATGTCGTTGATAACGGGATCACATCATTAGGAGAATGATGTGATGGACAAGACCCAATCCTAAGCCTAGCACAAAGATCGTGTAGTTCGTATGCTAAAGCTTTTCTAATGTCAAGTATCATTTCCTTAGACCATGAGATTGTGCAACTCCCGGATACCGTAGGAGTGCTTTGGGTGTGCCAAACGTCACAACGTAACTGGGTGGCTATAAAGGTACACTACAGGTATCTCCGAAAGTGTCTGTTGGGTTGGCACGAATCGATACTGGGATTTGTCACTCCGTGTAAACGGAGAGGTGTCTCTGGGCCCACTCGGTAGGACATCATCATAATGTGCACAATGTGATCAAGGAGTTGATCAAGGGATGATGTGTTACGGAACGAGTAAAGAGACTTGCCGGTAACGAGATTGAACAAGGTATCGGGATACCGACGATCGAATCTCGGGCAAGTATCGTACCGCTAGACAAAGGGAATTGTATACGGGATTGATTGAATCCTTGACATCGTGGTTCATCCGATGAGATCATCATGGAACATGTGGGAGCCAACATGGGTATCCAGATCCCGCTGTTGGTTATTGGCCGGAGAGTTGTCTCGGTCATGTCTGCATGGTTCCCGAACCCGTAGGGTCTACACACTTAAGGTTCGATGATGCTAGGGTTATAGGGAATAGATATACGTGGTTACCGAATGTTGTTCGGAGTCCTGGATGAGATCCCGGACATCACGAGGAGTTCCGGAATGGTCTGGAGGTAAAGATTTATATATGGGAAGTCTTGTTTTGGTCACTGGAAAAGTTTCGGGTGCTATCGGTAACGTACCGGGACCACCGGGAGGGTCCCGGGGGTCCACCAAGTGGGGCCACCTGCCCCAGAGGGCTGCGTGGACCAAGTGTGAAGGGGGACCAGCCCCAGGTGGGCTGGTGCGCCCCCCCACCAGGGCCCAAGGCGAAGAGAGAAGGAGAAAGGGGGAAACCCTAGGCTCAGATGGGCCTAAGGCCCACCTAGTGGTGCGCCCCCCCTTGGCCGCCCCCTAGATGGGATCTAGGGCTGGCCGCCACCCCTAGGGGTGGTAACCTAGGTGGGGGCGCAGCCCCTCCCTTTCCCCTATATATAGTGGGGGTTTTGGGCTGCCATACACACGAGAACATCTCCTTCTTGGCGCAGCCCTACCCGTCTCCCTCCTCGTCTCTTGCGGTGCTTGGCGAAGCCCTGCTGGAGTACCACGCTCCTCCACCACCACCACGCCGTCGTGCTGCTGCTGGATGGAGTCTTCCCCAACCTCTCCTTCTCCCCTTGCTGGATCAAGGCGTAGGAGACGTCACCAGGCTGTACGTGTGTTGAACACGGAGGTGCCGTCCGTTCGGCACTAGGATCATCGGTGATTTGGATCATGACGAGTACGACTCTATCAACCCCGTTCACTTGAACGCTTCTGCTTAGCGATCTACAAGGGTATGTAGATGCACTCTCCTTCCCCTCATTGCTAGATTACTCCATAGATTGATCTTGGTGATGCGCAGAAAATTTTGAATTTCTGCTATGTTCCCCAACACCTCCACCATCTTCACCAACATCTCCATCACCTTCCCCTCTCTATCTACAGCGGTCCACTCTCCCGCAACCCGTTGTACCCTCTACTTGAACATGGTACTTTATGCTTCATATTATTATCCAATGATTTGTTGCCATCCTATGATGTCTGAGTAGATTTTCATTGTCCTATTGGTGATTGATGAATTCCTATGATTGATTTAATTTGCTTGTGGTTATGTTGCTGTCAGTTGGTGCCCATCATATGAGTGCGCGCGTGGATCACACCATAGGGTTAGTTGTATGTTGATAGGACTATGTATTGGAGGGCAAGAGTGACAGAAGATTCAACCTAGCATAGAAATTGATGCATACGGGATTGAAGGGGAACCAATATATCTTAATGCAATGGTTGGGTTTTACCTTAATGAACGTCAGTAGTTGCGGATGCTTGCTAATAGTTCCAATCATAAGTGCATAGAATTCCAAGTCAGGGATGACATGCTAGCAGTGGCCTCTCCCACATAATACTTGCTATCGGTCTAGTAAAGTAGTCAATTGCTTAGGGGCAATTTCGCAACTCCTACCACCACTTTTCCACACTCGCTATATTTACTTTATTGCTTCTTTACTTACAACAGCCCCAAGATTTTATTTACGTAATCTTTATTATCTTGCAAACCTATCCAAAAACACCTACAAAGTACTTCTAGTTTCATACTTGTTCTAGGTAAAGCGAACGTCAAGCGTGCGTTGAGTTGTATCGGTGGTCGATAGAACTTGAGGGAATATTTGTCCTACCTTTAGCTCCTCGTTGGGTTCGACACTCTTACTTATCGAAAACTGTTGCGGTCCCCTATACTTGTGGGTTATCACATATCCTTATTCCACTAAGGATAATTTTGACCGTTGTTCAGTGATCTACTCCTAGATCACTATTGTACTCCCTCAGTGTAGGGTATACAATAGATCACACAGCATGGCATACTTTATAGAAACTATGGCTGAGGCATAGGGAATGACTCTCATTCTCTTTCTATCTTCTGCCATGGTTGGGCTTTGAGTCTTACTCAATTTCACACCTTGTAACACAGGTAAGAACTCTTTCTTTGACTGTTCCATTTTGAACTACTTCAAAATCGTGTCAAGGTATGTACTCATTGAAAAAACTTATCAAGCGTCTTGATCTATCTCTATAGATCTTTATGCTCAATATGTAAGTAGCTTCACCAAGGTATTTATTTGAAAAACTCCTTTCAAATACTCCTTTATGCTTTCCAGAAAATTCTACATTATTTCCGATCAACAATATGTCATTCACATATATTTATCAGAAATGTTGTAGTGTCCCACTCACTTTCTTGTAAATACAGGATTCACCACAAGTCTGTATAAAACTATATGCTTTGATCAACTCATCAAAGCATATATTCCAACTCTGAGATGCTTGCACCAGTCCATAGATGGATCGCTGAAGCTTGCACATTTTGTTGGCACCTTTAGGATCGACAAACCCTCTGGTTGCATCATATACAACTCTTTTTTAAGAAATCCATTAAGGAATGTAGTTTTGACATCCATTTGCCAGATTTCATAAAATGTGGCAATTTGCTAACATGATTCGGACAGACTTAAGCATCGCTAAGAGTGAGAAAATCTCATCGTAGTCAACACCTTGAACTTTGTCAAAACCTTTTTTGACAAGTCTAGCTTTGTAGATAGTAACACTACTATCAGGGTCCGTCTTCCTCTTGAAGATCCATTTATTTTTAATGAGTTACCGATCATCGGGAAAGTCAATCAAAGTCCATACTTTGTTCTCATACATGGATCCAATCTCAGATTTCATGGCCTCAAACCATTTCATGGAATCTGGGCTCATCATCGCTTCCTCATAGTTTGTAGGTTCGTCATGGTTAATTATCATGACCTCCAGAACAGGATTACTGTACCACTCTGGTGCGGATCTCACTCTGGTTGAGCTACGAGATTCGGTAGTAACTTGATCTGAAGTTACATGATCATCATCATAGCTTCCTCACTAATTGGTGTAGGAGTCACAGAAACATATTTCTGTGATGATCTACTTTCCAATAAGGGAGCAGGTACAGTTACCTCATCAAGTTCTACTTTCCTCCCACTCACTTATTTCGAGAGAAACTCCTTCTCTAGAAAGGATCCATTCTCAGCAACGAATGTCTTGCCTTCGGATCTGTGATAGAATGTGTACCCAACTGTCTCCTTCGGGTATCCTATGAAGACACATTTCTCCGATTTGGGTTTGAATTTATTAGGATGAAACTTTTTCTTATAAGCATCGTAACCCCAAACTTTAAGAAACAACAACTTTGGTTTCTTGCCAAACCACAGTTCATACGGTGTCATCTCAACGGATTTAGATGGTGCCCTTTTTAACGTGAATGCAGGTGTCTCTAATGCATAACCCCAAAACGATAGTGGTAAATCGGTAAGAGACATCATAGATTGTACTATATCCAATAAAGTATGGTTATGACATTCGGACACACCATTATGCTGTGGTGTTCCAGGTGGCATGAGCTTGTGAAACTATTCCACATTGTTTAAA
This sequence comes from Triticum aestivum, assembly GCF_018294505.1. Taxonomy (NCBI): domain Eukaryota; kingdom Viridiplantae; phylum Streptophyta; class Magnoliopsida; order Poales; family Poaceae; genus Triticum; species Triticum aestivum. Next base: position 451,615,034 of record NC_057806.1, read on the forward strand.
TTGAAGACCAAACTCGTAACTCAAATATTCGCCTCTGCAATCAGATCGTGGAAACTCTATTTTCTTGTTATGATGATTTTCCACTTCACTCTGAAATTCTTTAAACTTTTCAAATGTTTCAGACTTATGTTTCTTCAAGTAGATATACCCATACCTTCTCAAATCATCTGTGAAGGTCAGAAAATAACGATACCCGCCGCGAGCCTCAACACTCATCGGACCTCATACATTAGTATGTATTATATCCAATAAGTCAGTTGCTCGCTCCATTGTTCCGGAGAATGGAGTCTTAGTCATCTTGCCCATGAGGCATGGTTCGCAAGCATCAAAATGATTCATAATCAAGTGATTCCAAAAGCCCATCAGCATGGAGTTTCTTCATGCGCTTTATACATATATGACCTAAACGGGAGTGCCACAAATAAGTTGCACTATCATTATTAACTTTGCATCTTTTGGCTTCAATATTATGAATATGTGTATCACTACGACCAAGATCCAAGGAACCATTTTCATTAGGTGTATGACCACAGAAGGTTTTATTCATGTAAACAGAACAACAATTATTCTCTAACTTAAATGAATAACCATATTGCAATAAACATGATCAAATCATATTCATGCTCAATGCAAACACCAAATAACATTTATTTAGGTTTAACACTAATCCCAAAAGTATAGCGAGTGTGCGATGATGATCATATCAATCTTGGAACCACTTCCAATACACATCGTCACTTCACCCTTAACTAGTCTCTGTTCATTCTGCAACTCCCGTTTCTAGTTACTACTCTTAGCAACTGAAGCAGTATAAAATACCGAGGGGTTGCTATAAACACTAGTAAAGTACACATCAATAACATGTATGTCAAATATAGCATTGTTCACTTTGCCATCCTTCTTATCCGCCAAATACTTGGGGCAGTTCTGCTTCCAGTTACCAGTCCCTTTGCAGTAGAAGCACTTAGTCTTAGGCTTAGGTCCTGACTTGGGCTTCTTCACTTGAGTAGCAACTTGCTTGACGTTCTTCTTGAAGTTCCCTTTCTTTCCCTTTGCCCTTTTCTTGAAACTAGTGGTCTTGTTAATCATCAACACTTGATGCTCTTTCTTGATTTCTACCTTCATCGATTTTATCATCATGAAAAGCTCGGGAATCATTTTCGTCATCCCTTGCATACTATATTTCATCACGAAGTTCTACTAACTTGGTGATGGTGACTAGAGAATTCTGTCAATCACTATTTTATCTGGAAGATTAACTCCCACTTGATTCAAGTGATTGTAGTACCCAGACAATCTGAGCACATGCTCACTGCATGAGCTATTCTCCTCCATCTTTTAGCTATAGAAATTGTTGGAGACATCATATCTCTCAACTCAGGTATTTGCTTGAAATATTAACTTCAACTCCTGAAACATCTCATATGATGCATGATGTTCAAAACGTCATTGAAGTCCCGATTCTAAGTTGTCAAGCATGGTGCACTAAACTATCAAGTAGTCATCATACTGAGCTAGCTTAACGTTCATAACGTCTGCATCTGCTCCTGCAATAGGTCTGTCACCTAGCGGTGCATCAAGGACATAATTCTTCTCTGCGTTAATGAGGATAATCCTCAGATCACAGATCCAATCCGCATCATTGCTACTAACATCTTTCAACTTATTTTTCTCTAGGAACATATCAAAAATAAAACAGGGAGCTAAACGCGAGTTATTGATCTACAACATAGATATGCTAATACTACTAGGAGCAAGTTCATGATAAATTTAAGTTCAATTAATCATATTACTTAAGAACTCCCACTTACATAGACATCCCTCTAATCATCTAAGTGATCACGTGATCCAAATCAACTAAACCATAACCGATCATCACGTGAAATGGAGTAGTTTTCAATGGTGAACATCACTATGTTGATCATATCTACTATATGATTTATGCTCGACCTTTCGGTCTCAGTCTTCCGAGGCCATATCTGCATATGTTAGGCTCATCAAGTTTAACCTAAGTATTCTGTATGTGCAAAAACTGGCTTGCACCCGTTGTAGATGGACGTAGAGCTTATCACACCCGATCATCACGTGGTGTCTGGGCACGATGAACTTTGGCAACGGTGCATACTCAGGGAGAACACTTTTATCAGTGAGAGATCATCTTATAATGCTATCGTCAAACAAAGCAAAATAAGATGCATAAAAGATAAACATCACATGCAATCAATATAAGTGATATGATATGGCCATCATCATCTTGTGCTTGTGATCTCCATCTCTGAAGCACCGTCATGATCACCATCATCACTGGCGCGACACCTTGATCTCCATCATAGCATCATTGCCGTCTCGCAAACTATTGCTTCTACGACTATCTCTACCGCTTAGTGATAAAGTAAAGTAGTACAGGGCGATTGCATTGCATACAATAAAACGACAACCATATGGCTCCTGCCAGTTGTCGATAACTCGGTTACAAAACATGATCATGTCATACAATAAAATATAGCATCATGTCTTGACCATATCACATCACAACATGCCCTGCAAAAACAAGTTAGACGTCCCCTACTTTGTTGGTGCAAGTTTTACGTGGCTGCTACGGGCTGAGCAAGAACCGTTCTTACCTATGCATCAAAACCACAACGGTAGTTCGTCAAGTTAGTGTTGTTTTAACCTTCACAAGGACCGGGCGTAGCCATACTGGGTTCAACTAAAGTTGGAGAAACTGACACCCGCCGGCCACCTGTGTGCAAAGCACGTCGGTAGAACCAGTCTCGCGTAAGCATACGCATAATGTCGTTCCGGGCCGCTGATACGTCTCCAACGTATCTATAATTTTTGATTGCTCCATGCTATATTATCTACTGTTTTGGACATTATTGGGATTTATTATCCACTTTTATATTATTTTTGGGACTAACCTATTAACCGGAGGCGCAGCCCAGAATTGCTGTTTTTTTTGCCTATTTTAGGGTTTTGAAGAAAAGGAATATCAAACGGAGTCCAAACGGAATGAAACCTTCGGGAATGTGATTTTCTCACCGAACATGATCAAAGAGACTTGGACCCTACGTCAAGAAACAAAGGAGGAGGCCACGAGGCAGGGGGCGTGCCTACCCCCACCCACCCCCCCAAGCGTGCCCTACACCCTCGTGGGCCCCTTGTTGCTCCACCGACATACTCCTTCCTCCTATATATACCTACGTACCCCCAAACGATCAGATACGGAGCCAAAAACCCTAATTCCACCGCCGTAACTTCCTGTATCCACGAGATCCCATCTTGGGGCCTGTTCTAGAGCTCCGCCGGAGGGGGCATCCATCATGGAGGGCTTCTACATCAACACCATAGCCTCTCCGATGAAGTGTGAGTAGTTTACCTCAGACCTTCGGGTCCATAGTTATTAGCTAGATGGCTTCTTCTCTCGTTTTGGACCTCAATACAATGTTCTCCCCCTCTCTTGTGGAGATCTATTCGATGTAATCTTCTTTTTGTGGTGTGTTTGTTGAGACCGATGAATCGTGGGTTTATGATCAAGATTATCTATGAACAATATTTGAATCTTCTCTGAAATCTTTTATGTATGATTGGTTATCTTTGCAAGTCTCTTCGAATTATCAGTTTGGTTTGGCCTACTAGATTGATCTTTCTTGCAATGGGAGAAGTGCTTAGCTTTGGGTTCAATCTTGTGGTGTCATTTCCCAGTGACAGTAAGGGCAGCAAGGCACGTATTGTATTCTTGCCATCGAGGATAACAACATGGGGTTTTTATCATATTGCATGAATTTATCCCTCTACATCATGTCATCTTGCTTAAGGCGTTACTCTGTTTTCATGAACTTAATACTCTAGATCCATGCTGGATAGCGGTCGATGAGTGGAGTAATAGTAGTAGATGCAGGCAGGAGTCGATCTTCCTGTCTCGGACATGATGCCTATATACATGATCATACCTAGATATTCTCATAACTATGCTCAATTCTGTCAATTGCTCAACAGTAATTTGTTCACCCACCGTAAAATACTTATGCTCTTGAGAGAAGCCACTAGTGAAACCTATGGCCCCGGTGTTGGATTTCGGGTTCTGGCAGACCCATGAGGTTCGAACACTGGGGTGCACGCGGAGATTTCGCCTCCTACCTACCTGCACCCCTCCGCCTCGCTAAGATCTAAGCTAAGGAAAGAACAACACAAGAGACGCAGGGTTTATACTGGTTCGGGCCACCGTTGTGGTGTAATACCCTACTCCAGTGTGTGGTGTGGTGGATTGCCTCTTGGGCTGATGGTGAAGAACAATACAAGGAAGAACAGCCTCGCGAGGGTCTGTTCTTTGCTGGGGGGGGGACGAACTGCTAGGAGGAGTTCAGTCACCCTACTCTCTCTCTGATTTCGATCCGATCCTTGATCCTCGATCCCTGTCTCTAACCTTCCTTTTACCTCGAACCCGAACCTTTATCCTTGTGGGTGGCTGGTCCTGTTTATAGGCAATGGCCCTGGGCCTCTTCCCAAATATTGAGCGGGAAGGGCGCCAACAATTGGCCATTTTGAAGGGGAACATCTAGTACACTTATCCTGACTAAAGTTGGTCCTCGCCTGCGCAAAGCTCTGGTGGTGACGCCATCTTGGGCTCCACGATGACCTCCATCTTGCGGTCCTCCTGGTCTTGGTCTTGTTGCACCGAAACGGCAACCTTTGCCTGATGCCTCGGTACTCCGTGGCTGCGCTTGCCCCCTTTGCACCAAAGGGGAAAGAAGGACACTGTGCGGGCTGGCGCCCGCCTGGCGCCCTTGGTCGTCATGGCTTGCGTCACGGGCACCTCGTGAGGTACCCCGCCTTGATCTCTCTGCCTCCTCGCGAGCCAGCCTGGTGAGGCCGTGCCTGAGGAAGCTCCGTGTCGTCCGCCCCGCGAGGCTTGGCCCCTCGCGAGGGTCTTGGGTCTGTGTTGATGAAGATGGGCCGTGCTAGGCCCCCCTTTGAGCCACGCCGCAGGCAGGCAAGTCTGGGGACCCTCGTTCCCAGAACGCCGACAGTAGCCCCCGGGCCCAAGGCGCGCCCGGACTTGGCCCTGCAGGGAGGCGGAAGGGCAAGAGCGAAGCGCCGCGGGCCTTAACAGCCTGCGGTCTTGTGTGTTGCGTGGCGGTCGATTGGACGTGGGCGGCACTGTTCCCCCACGCCCCCTTATTTTGCGCCATGCTAGGCGGACTCGCAATCGTACATAGCCGCTCCCCTTTCTGTTGCTCGAACGCCCTCTGCCCTTCCTCCGCCCGAACTCCAGCTTCTGTTTTCAACCCAATCTCGAACCTTCTCCCCCCCTTCCCATCACCATGGCTCCGACGAAGAATGGAAGAGGGAAGAAACCCGTGCCTCTGCCTTGCCCGCCGCCGTTGGCGGCCCCCGCCGAGGGCTTGGGCAAGGTCAGCTCAGCTCTGGCCACTATCTTCAACGAATGCGGGAGGACGACGGCCTGGCCCACGTCCCACTTCTCCATCGACAGGATAGTCACCGAGGTCCCGTATTTTACCGACGCCCTGTGGGCGGGTCTGGTTCCTCCCTTTTTCTGATTTCTTCAATGTCGTGCTTTCCCACTATCAGATTCACATGATGCATCTGGGTCCTGAATCCATCACCCTCCTTTCGGTCTTCGCCTTTGTTTGCGAGGCTATGATGGGCATCCTTCCTTCAATTGCCTTGCTGCGCCACTTCTTCTCGCTGCGCCTTGTCGACCCTACCCAATGTTGGGCGTGCGTGAGCTTTGTTGCCGCATCTGAGACAGCGGCCTCTGGGATTGACTTCAAGCTCCCTCTGCCCGTGGCTGGGTTCCGCGAGCGGTGGCTGTATGTGGATGCAGGGGTGCCCAGCCCCCTGCTGTCGGAGCCAACTTCGCCTGCTGTCCCCAATTTGGGCTGGGGCCAGGAGACCCTTGAGAGCCCCCGGCTCGTCTTCATCTGGCACCGCTTCGCGTTCTTGAGGTCGCTTGGTGTGACAGCGTCCAAGGTGGTGAAGGAGTTCCTGCTACGCCGTGTTGCTCCTCTCCAACGCCACTCCCGCCGGATGTGGGCCTTCTGCGGGCGCGATGATCATATGAGGCTCCAGGAAGAGGACCTGACGCCTGAAGTGCTGAGAACGACGCTCCTGACCCTGACGGGGGACCCCAACCCTGGCAGCATCCAGCAGGGAGGGGCCTTGTTGTACCTCTGCCAGAGCAGGGGCGATTTTGTGAATTAGCTGCCTATCTTTGATGAGTGGGGGCTGCGCCCCGCCGGCCTCCAGGGGCCTCGCGGTAACCCAGTGATGGTGACTGCCCTTCCAGTCGGCTAAGGCGACTCTTCCTCAAATGGCGGAGCAGGGAGGCATGAGGCGCCAGAGGCCGAGGGGGCTCCCGGCGGGGTGACAGCGTCGGGCGATGCTCATGAGGGAGCAACTCTTGGGGCCCGTGCCGCTGAGGCTGAGGGTGACAAGCAGCTGCCCTCAGCGCCTACGACTGAGGCCCCTGAGGCTCCAGCTACTTCTCCTGGCGAGGCGATTGGCAGCGCGCATCAGGCAGGCGCCCCTGACGCAGATCGCCTTGACGCTCCGTCTTCGTCGCAGGTTGATCCCTGCGCTCAACTCTTGGGCCGCTTCCGTGTGGATTTTGAGGCCCTCCGGAAGAGAAGGGAGGCCCTGGGCGACGATTACCCTTGTCGCCTGCTGAAGCGTAGGAAGTACTTCGCCACTGATGAGTAAGCCTTCTCCTTTCCCGGCTCCTGATCCTTCTGTTGCTTTTACTGATCCTTGCTCCGCAGGCCCCTTCCAGCCGAGCTCGCGGAGACGGCTGAGGTGCCGTCCCCCTTGGCTTTGCCCCCTCCACCGTCCTCAAGCGCTCCGAGCAGCAGAACCCTTGTGGTGAGGGCGATCGGAGAGGCGAACCGTCCCAGGCGCATCATGGCCCTGCGCACCTCGCGATCCTCCTTCGCGGGCCTTCTCGTGGCATAGCCAGCCTGCCGTGGGCTTCTCGCCTGGTCGTGGACTGCGATTGGCTGAGGCGCTCCCTGCGCTCTTCATCTGGGGACGGGCTGGCTCCAGGCCGGGCTTCTGGCGTGACGTGCCCGGCCGTCGCAAGGGTGCCAGCCCCCAGCCCCCTGCCTGGAGGGGGAGTGCTGATTCATGGCCCCTGGCGCTTGCTCGGGTCAGATGATGGTGTGGAAGACGTGCTCAAGCGCGCCCGGGAGCGTCGTGCTCTTCACCAAGGATTCCTTCGAAGGGTGGTTGACGCGGTGAGCCTGCTTGGTGAGGAGCTTGCTGATGAAGACGCGCGCCTTGAGGCCGAGGGCCTGCGCCTGGCTGCAGAGAGGCGCGAGCTGGAGGGCGCCATCGCCCTTGCACGCCGTCAGCGTGATCTTGACGACGCAGAGGCCAAGGCGTCACTGGTGGCCTCTCGGGAGGCCCGATCTCGGGCCGCTGAGGAGGCCCGGGAAGCCGACCGGTGGCGAGAGGCGGCGGAGGAGCGGGCTCGGGAGCTCCTGGCCTGGCGCCACTCACTGGAGGAGCAAGTGGAGCTGTGCGAGGCAGCCCTCGCGTCGATGAAGGTGGCCTCTGGCGACCCGGCAGAGCTCCAGAATTGCGAGGAGGCGCTGACGCTGGAAGCCACCGAACGTACCCGCGAGTACGAGCGTCTGGAGACGAGGGAGCGCTTGGTGACGCAGGCAGAGGATGATGTCGCTGCACAGGAAGCCCGTGTCCTGGAGGACGTCGAACGTCGGGTGGCGATGGCGCGTTTGAACCTCGAGCATGAGTTCGAGGAGAAGCTGGGGTTGATCCGGGCCGAGGCTGGAGGCAGGACTGCCGCCTTGAGGGCCAAGCTGGAGGAGGCGACGCAGCAGGCCAATGCTTTCCGGGCCACCCTTGAGGTGGCGCAAGGTGAGCTAACCACCTCCCAGGCCGAGGTGCTCCTTCTTCGCCAGCGGGTGGAGGAGGCTGAGGTCGTCGTGCGCCAGAATGCGGACGAGATACGTCAGCGGCGGATCCTGGAGCATGAGCACGGCCCCATGCTCACCACGCTCCGAGAGAAAGCCAACGCAGCCTTGGGCAACATCTGCGAGGCGACTGTTAGCGAGCCGCACGCAGTCAACTACACCGGCAATCTTCAGTTCTTCACCGACGTGGTGACGCAGCTGGAGGCGCGGTCAGTCAGGGCTGATAGGTTGATGGAGGAGAGGAGCCGCGCCCTGCTCGGGCGCGCCTTTTCTCGCGTCTTCAGCCATCTCCGGAACATGGATCCCCACTTCGATTTCGATGCCGCCATCGCCCCAGTCTCCCAGGCCGTCCGAGACGAACTGGCGCACTGGGTGGAACACAATGTGGATGCTCTTATCAGGGCCTTCGCTTCAGACAACGACGGCGTGATCGTGGCTGCCGACGAGGGCGGCGTGGTGAACGGCCTTGACGCTGCTGGCGGCGACGCGGACAGCGATGGCGAGTTCAGCGACGCCAGCAACGGCTCGGTGGTGCTCCTTATGACGCATTGGGGGATTTATCCGACTGATTGTGCATCGTTCCTGCTTCCTTACCCTGCATGAATAGAACTAAGGTTTTGGCCTGATGGCTGTGAGAGCATTTTGGAGGGGGAGCCCCTCATGTAAAACTTGTGTTAATCGTATCAGTAGACGCTACATTGCCCATGCGCCCGCGCCAAATGGTTGGCTTAAGCGACGCGCTGGTCGGCTAGTTTACCTTTGTCCGGTGCTGGCCCTGAGGTAGCCTGTGGGAGGATGTGGTGTCTCGAGTGTTCCCTGATTGAATCCGTAGGACCTGAAGTAAAACACCCTCCTGAGAGGATGCGGCGGCGACGGTCTGGGCTACACGCAAGCTAGGCCTGACCCGGCTCGCAAGGGGCTCACGAGGGGAGGCAGCTGAGGCGAAGTGGTAACCAAAACGCGAGGAATTGCTCGAACGAGACTAAGCACCCCTTCCCCGAACACACGCAAATCTCAAATTCGAATCCAACTTGAATCCAGCGAGGGAAAGCGACAACCAAAGGGAAAAGCAACGAAAGCAGACAAAAGGCCGCGTCCGGCACCTAATCTAGTCTTGGACGTCTTCTCACCAGCGCGGAGCTAAGTGCTGCCACTGGGCGTGGGAGGGAGCCCCAGGGCCTGAGGCCGGCAGCCCTGAGACTCCGGGGCGTGTACAACCCCACTCATTATTACGTGAGAGTGTCACGGGGTGGTGAGCTTCACAGGCACTGGGCCTTCTTCATAGGAACCGGCCTTGCTTCATATCGCTAGACGAGGGCCCCGCCTTGCGCCACACTAGTGCCATCAACGATGACCGGAAACCAGGACGCCGTCGATGGGGTAGAGCGGTCGCCAGCGGTTCCCCCGACGACCACGGGTCCTCCACCAGGGGCAGGCCCTGAGGCACCTCCCCAGCAGAGGGCCTACCTCCTGACAACACCTTGCTCCGAACGCCGTGGTGGTGATGTCGGATCTCGGCCCCTCTCCTACAGCCCCCTGCGCCCTCCTCCCGAGGGGTAGGAGACTGTGCGAGCGGGGTTGCTGCTCGCCGTGGCGACCCGCACCTCCTGCGATCCATGATTAGCGTATGCTTGCTCTTGACGAATTAGCGGTACCCGATAATCATTGCCTCCAGCGTGGCCAGTGGGACCGTCCCGGGGCTCCTGGAAGGGCTCAGCTTCTGGAGCCTTGTCCCCCCAGCTCGGGCTGAGGAGCGAGCCTTGTTCGCCTTGGTAAGGGTGTCCTTGGTCCATCATGAGGGGCACATATTCTTCCGGCGCCGTCATCCCGAAGGCCATGCCGTCGTGCTCCACGTGCCATGCAGCTCTGCTTGACGCGCCCACCATGGGGTGGTAGCGCGACTGTCCACTGGGGCCGCGGGTCGCGTCGAGTCCTTCTTCTTCGCGTACCGGGAGCGGGGGTAGCGCCGCCGCCGGTCCGGTACCGACAGCTTCGCTAGCGTTGGAGTAGCCTTGGAGCCCGCGGGCGCGCGCGGAGCCCTCGCGCGGGCCGCCCTGGGCTTGAGATGGGAGCTGGGTGCAGAAGGGGTGAGCCCCTGAGGCGGCGAAGCCTAGAAGCTCTGCCACCCGCTCCAGCAGCACGTCGCGGCCGCCCTCCAGCAGCCTGCACTGCAGCAACACTCGGGCCACCTTGAGCACGGCCCTCGAGTTTGCCTGCTCCCGGCGGGTGTACGGTGTCGTGGTCGCGGCATGATTGGAGGCCCTTGCTGCCGACCATGCTTGCCACGGTGTGAGAGCTGTCGAAGCCTGTCCGCGTCGCCCGCGGCCCGCAGCGCCCTGCGGACCACGAGCTGCCTGGGGCACGGGGTCGCCCGAGGCGAGCGGCTCTGCACGGGCGGGCCATGCCCCCACGAATCTAGGTTGCCCACCTGGTCACCGGACATGGTGATGACGACGCGACGGGGCACGAAGCGGTAGAAGGTGGATTCCGGCACACCCCTACCTGGCGCGCCGAATGTCGGATTTCGGGTTCCGGCAGACCCTTGAGGTTCGAACACTGGGGTGCGCACGGAGATTTTGCCTCCTACCTACCTGCACCCCTCCGCCTCGCTAAGATCTAAGCTAAGGAAAGAACAACACAAGAGACGCAGGGTTTATACTGGTTCGGGCCACCGTTGTGGTGTAATACCCTACTCCAGTGTGTGGTGTGGTGGATTGCCTCTTGGGCTGATGGTGAAGAACAATACAAGGAAGAACAGCCTCGCGAGGGTCTGTTCTTTGCTGGGGGGGACGAACTGCTAGGAGGAGTTCAGTCACCCTACTCTCTCTCTGATTTCGATCCGATCCTTGATCCTCGATCCCTGTCTCTAACCTTCCTTTTACCTCGAACCCGAACCTTTATCCTTGTGGGTGGCTGGTCCTATTTATAGGCAATGGCCCTGGGCCTCTTCCCAAATATTGAGCGGGAAGGGCGCCAACAATTGGCCATTTTGAAGGGGAACATCTAGTACACTTATCCTGACTAAAGTTGGTCCTCGCCTGCGCAAAGCTCTGGTGGTGACGCCGTCTTGGGATCCACGATGACCTCCATCTTGCGGTCCTCCTGGTCTTGGTCTTGTTGCACCGAAACGGCATCCTTTGCCTGATGCCTCGGTACTCTGCGGCTGCGCTTGCCCCCTTTGCACCAAAGGGGAAAGGAGGACACTGTGCGGGCTGGCGCCCGCCTGGCGCCCTTGGTCGTCATGGCTTGCGTCACGGGCACCTCGTGAGGTACCCCGCCTTGATCTCTCTGCCTCCTCGCGAGCCAGCCTGGTGAGGCCGTGCCTGAGGAAGCTCCGTGTCGTCCGCCCCGCGAGGCTTGGCCCCTCGCGAGGGTCTTGGGTCTGTGTTGATGAAGATGGGCCATGCTGGGCCCCCCTTTGAGCCACGCCGCGGGCCGCAGGCAGGCAAGTCTGGGGACCCCCATTCCCAGAACGCCGACACCCAGGTCTATCTTCATCATATTAATCTTCCAATACTTAGTTATTCCTTTGCTTTTTACTTTGCTTTTATTTTACTTTGCATCTTTATCATAAAAATACCAAAATTATTATCTTATCATATCTATCAGATCCCACTCTCGTAAGTGACCGTGAAGGGATTGACAACCCCTTATCACGTTGGTTGCGAGGAGTTATTTGTTTTGTGCAGGTACTAGGGACGCGCATGCAACCTCCTACTGGATTGATACCTTGGTTCTCAAAAACTGAGGGAAATACTTACACTACTTTGTTGCATCATCCTTTCCTCTTCAAGGAAATCCAACGCAGTTCCTAGAGGTAGCAAGAAGAATTTCCGGCGCCGTTGCCTGGGAGGTTCGCGCAAGTCAAGATTTGACTCCCGACAACGAGCCATTTCTGGCGCCGTTGCGGGGGAGTCTACGCAAAAGTCAACATACCAAGTGCCCATCAGAACCCTTATCTCCCGCATTACATTATTTTCCATTTGCCTCTCGTTTTCCTCTTCCCCACTTCACCCTTGCCATTTTATTCGCCCTCTCTCTCTCTATCCTCCCTTTCTTTTCTGTTTGCCTCTTTTCTGTTTGCTTGTTGTTATGGTGAGTCCTCTATCTTCTCCGTTGTCTCCCGAGAATGAAGTTCTAAATTTTAAGCAAAGGGAGGGAGAAAATCTAAAAGACGCTTGGTATAGAATTTTCAATGCTCAAAATAGATCTACCAGGAAGCAATCTACTTCCGTTCTTCTTCGCAATTTTTATGTAGGTGTTGCTCCTTGGTACAGATATGTCCTTGATACCATTACCGGAGAGAATTTCTTGGGTAGCCACACTTTTGATTCTTATAATGCTATGATAGATTTATTTGGCTCACCACCTCTTTTGGTTAATGGAACTGTATTAACTTTGGAGCATGTAATGCAAAGGCTCGAAATTATTGAAAATAAGGTTTCTACCGTAGAGTCAATTGAAAATTTGGATAAAAAGATCCACAACCGAACCTCTCAATATGGATCTAAAGTAGGAGTCACTTTGAAAAATATTAAAGAGAAGGAACCCATAGTTAATGAGAAAATAAATCAGGATTCCACTATAATTGATAAACTTGAGGGTATTATTACCAACTTGGGAACCGCTTTTTCTTCCGTAAAGAATACTCCAAGTCCCCCTACTAAAATTGCCAAGCTTATGTATGTTCCTAAAAATAAGGGTGAATCCTCTAGTAAGGAAACTGCGGACCTCAAATCTATAAGTATTCATCCCAATCTTGTTGCTATCATTAAGGAACCAATTGTTACAAATGAATTTTTTGATAGTGTGCCTAAAAGTTTGATAACAACTAAAAAGAAAGAAATTCCTAAGGATGGTAGATGCCTCATTGAAGAATTACCAACCAAAGATGGCAATACCTAGATCTATCCTTGCTTGCATGCCTAGCTAGGGGCGTTAAACGATAGTGCTTGTTGGGAGGCAACCCAATTTTATTTTTATTCCTTGATTTTTGCTCCTGTTTAGTAATAAATAATTTACCTAGCCTCTGTTTTTTTGTGTTTTTTGTGTTTAATTATTGTTTGTGCCAAGTAGAACCGTTGGGAAGACTTGGGGAAAGTCTTGATATCTTGCTGTAAAAAACAGAAACTTTAGCGCTCACGAGAACTGCTGCCATTTTTATTTGGAAAGTTCTATTTAGTTAATTCGTTTTGAAGATGATTAATAGATAAATTCCTCACGTCCAGCAATTTATTTTAGAATTTTTGGGGTTCCATATCTTGCTCTAGCTACAGGTTACTACAGGCTGTTCTGTTTTTGACAGATTCTGTTGTTCGTGTGTTGTTTGCTTATTTTGATGAATCTATGGCTAGTAAAATAGTTTATAAACCATAGAGAAGTTGGAATACAGTAGTTTTAACACCAATATAAATAAATAATGAGTTCATTACAGTACCTTGAAGTGGTCTTTTGTTTTGTTTCGCTAACGGAGCTCACGAGATTTTCTACTTTAAGTTTTGTGTTGTGAAGTTTTCAGGTTTTGGGCAAAGATTTGATGGATAATGGAACAAGGAGTTGCAAGAGCCTAAGCTTGGGGATGCCCATGGCACCCCCAAGATAATCTAAGGACACCTAAAAGCCAAAGCTTGGAGATGCCCTGGAAGGCATCCCCTCTTTCGTCTACTTCTATCGGTAACTTTACTTGGAGTATATTTTTATTCATCACATAATATGTGTTTTGCTTGGAGCGTATTGTATGATTTGAGTATTTATTTTTTAGTTTACCACAATCATCCTTGCTGTACACACCTTTTTAGGGAGCCATACATGATTTGGAATTTGTTAGAATACTCTATGTGCTTCGCTTATATCATTTGAGTTATATAGTTTTGCTCTCGTACTTCACTTATATCTTTTAGTGCACGGTGGTGGATTTGTTTTATAGAAATTATTGATCTCTCATGCTTTAGTTAGATTATTTTGAGAGTCTTAAATATCATGTTAATTCGCTTAAATAATCCAAATATGCTTGGTATTCAAGAATAGTAAAATTCTCTTATGAGTGTGTTGAATGCTATGAGAAGTTTGATGCTTGATAATTGTTTTGAGATATGAAGATGGTGATATTGAAGTTGTGCTAGTTGAGTAGTTGTCAATTTGATAAATACTTGTGTTAAAGTTTGTGATTCCCGTAGCATGCACGTATGGTGAACCGTTATGTGATGAAGTCGAAGCATGATTTATTTATTGATTGTCTTCCTTATGAGTGGCGGTCGGGGACGAGCGATGGTATTTTCCTACCAATCTGTCCCCCTAGGAGCATGCATGTAATACTTTTCTTTGATAACTTGCAGATTTTTGCAATAAGTATATGAGTTCTTTATGACTAATATTGAGTCCATCGATTATACGCACTTTTCTTCCTTCCACCAATGCTAGCCTCTCTAATACTGCGCACCTTTCGCCGGTATCATACACCCACCATATACCTTCCTCAAAACAGCCACCATACCTACCTATTATGGAATTTCCATAGCCATTCCGAGATATATTGCCATGCAACTTTCCACCGTTCTGTTTATTATGACACACTCCATCATTGTCATATTTCTTAGCATGATCATGTAGTTGACATCGTATTTGTGGCAAAGCCACCATTCATAATTCTTTTATACATGTCACTCATGAGTCATTGCATATCCCGGTACACCACCGGAGGCATTCATATAGAGTCATATTTTGTTCTAAGTATCAAGTTGTAATTGTGTATGAAAATAAAAGTGTGATGATCATCATTATTAGAGCATTGTCCCAGTGAGGAAAGGATGATGGAGACTATGATTCCCCCACAAGTCGGGATGAGATTCCGGACGAAGAAAAAAAGAGGCCATAAAAAAGAGAAAAGGCCCAAATAAAAAAATGAGAGAAAAAGAGAGAAGGGACAATGCTGCTATCCTTTTACCACACTTGTGCTTCAAAGTAGCACCATGATATTCATGATAGAGAGTCTCTCATTTCATCACTTTCATATACTAGTGGGAATTTTTCATTATAGAACTTGGCTTGTATATTCCAATGATGGGCTTCCTCAAAACGCCCTAGATTTTCATGAGCAAGCGAGTTGGATGCACACCCACTTAGTTTCTTTTGTTGAGCTTTCATATACTTATAGCTCTAGTGCATCCATTGCATGGCAATCCCTACTCACTCACATTGATATCTATTGATGGGCATCTCCATAGGCCGTTGATACGCCTAGTTGATGTGAGACTATCTTCTCCTTTTTGTCTTCTCCACAACCACCTTTCTATTCCACCTATAGTGCTATATTCATGGCTCACGCTCATGTATTGCATGAAGATTGAAAAAGTTTTGAGAATGTCAAAAGTATGAAATAATTGCTTGACTTGTCATCGGGGTTGTGCATGATTTAAATACTTTGTGTGGTGAAGATAGAGCATAGCCAGACTATATGATTTTGTAGGGATAACTTTCTTTGGCCATGTTATTTTGAGAAGACATAATTGCTTTGTTAGTATGCGTGAAGTATTATTATTTTTATGTCAATATTAAACTTTTATCTTGAATCTTTCGGATCTGAATATTCGTACCACAATTAAGAAGAATTACATTAAAATTATGCCAAGTAGCATTCCACATCAAAAATTCTGTTTTTATCATTTACCTACTCGAGGACAAGTAGGAATTAAGCTTGGAGATGCTTGATACGTCTCCAACGTATCTATAATTTTTGATTGCTCCATGCTATATTATCTACTGTTTTGGACATTATTGGGCTTTATTATCCACTTTTATATTATTTTTGGGACTAACCTATTAACCGGAGGCCCAACCCAGAATTGATGTTTTTTTGCCTATTTTAGGGTTTCGGATAAAAGGAATATCAAACGGAGTCCAAACGGAATGAAACCTTCGGGAACGTGATTTTCTCACCGAACATGATCCAGGAGACTTGGACCCTATGTCAAGAAACAAAGAGGAGGCCACGAGGTAGGGGGCGCACCTACCCCTCCCCCCAAGCGTGCCCTCCACCCTCGTGGGCCCCCTGTTGCTCCACCGACGTACTCCTTCCTCCTATATATACCTACGTACCCCCAAACGATCAGATACGGAGCCAAAACCCTAATTCCACCACCGTAACTTCCTGTATCCACGAGATCCCATCTCGGGGCCTGTCCGATGAAGTGTGAGTAGTTTACCTCAGACCTTCAGGTCGATAGTTATTAACTAGATGGCTTATTCTCTCTTTTTGGACTCAATACAATGTTCTCCCCCTCTCTTGTGGAGATCTATTCGATGTAATCTTCTTTTTGCGGTGTGTTTGGTGAGACCGATGAATTGTGGGTTCACGATCAAGATTATCTATGAACAATATTTGAATCTTCTTTGAATTCTTTTATGTATGATTGGTTATCTTTGCAAGTCTCTTCGAATTATCAGTTTGGTTTGGCCTACTAGATTGATCTTTCTTGCAATGGGGGAAGTGCTTAGCTTTGGGTTCAATCTTGCGGTATCCTTTCCCAGTGACAGTAGGGGCAGCAAGGCACGTATTGTATTGTTGCCATCGAGGATAACAAGATGGGGTTTTAATATATTGCATGAATTTATCCCTCTACATCATGTCATCTTGCTTAAGGCATTACTCTGTTTTCATGAACTTAATACTCTAGATGCATGCTGGATAGCGGTTGACGAGTGGAGTAATAGTAGTAGATGCAGGCAGGAGTCGGTGTACTTGTCTCGGACGTGATGCCCATACACATGATCATACCTAGATATTCTCGTAACTATGCTCAATTCTGTCAATTGCTCAACAGTAATTCATTCACCCACCGTAAAATACTTATGCTCTTGACAGAAGCCACTAGTGAAACCTATGGCCCCCGGGTCTATCTTCATCATATTAATCTTCCAATACTTAGTTATTTCCTTTGCTTTTTACTTTGCTTTTATTTTACTTTGCATCTTTATCATAAAAATACCAAAATTATTATCTTATCATATCTATTAGATCTCACTCTCGTAAGTGACCGTGAAGGGATTGACAACCCCTTATCGCGTTGGTTGCGAGGAGTTATTTGTTTTGTGCAGGTACTAGGGACGCGCGCGCAACCTCCTACTGGATTGATACCTTGGTTCTCAAAAACTGAGGGAAATACTTATGCTACTTTGCTGCATCATCCTTTCCTCTTCAAGGAAATCCAATGCAGTGCTCAAGAGGTAGGAGCCGCTTCATCCAACAATACCGTCGAACCAAAGTATGACATGCTGGTAAGCAGTATGACTTGTATCACCCACAACTCACTTGTGTTCTACTCGTGCACATAACATCTATGCATAAAACCAGGCTCGGATGCCACTATTGGGGAACGTAGTAATTTCAAAAAAATTCCTACGCACACACACAGGATCATGGTGATGCATAGCAACGAGAGGGGAGAGTGTTGTTGATACGTCTCCAACGTATCTACTTTTCCAAACACTTTTGCCCTTGTTTTGGACTGTAACTTCCATGATTTGAATGGATCTAACCTAGACTGACGCTGTTTTTAGCAGAACTACCATGGTGTTATTTATGTGCAGGAGCAAACGTTCTCGGAATGACCTGAAACTTCACGGAGACACTTTTTAGAAAATAAGAAAAATACCTGCCAAAGATGAAGGCCAGGGGGCCCACCGTATCTCCACGAGGGAGGGGGGCGCGCCTGCCCCCCTAGGGCGTGCCCCCTACCTCGTGGGCCCCCTATTGCCTCACCGACTCCAACTCCAACTCCATATATTGAGTTTCGATGAGAAAAAAATCAGAGAGAAGAAATCATCGCGTTTTACGATACGGAGCCGCCACCAAGCCCTAAAACCTCTCGGGAGGGCTGATCCGGAGTCCGTTCAGGGCTCCGGAGAGGGGAATTTGTCGCCATCATCATCACCAACCATCCTCCATCACCAATTTCATGATGCTCACCGTCGTGCGTGAGTAATTCCATCATAGGCTTGCTGGACGGTGATGGGTTGGATGGGATCTATCATGTAATCGAGTTAGTTTTGTTAGGGTTTGATCCCTAGTGTCCACTATGTTCTGAGATTGATGTTGCTATGACTTTGCTATGCTTAATGCTTGTCACTAGGGCCTGAGTGCCATGATTTCAGATCTGAACCTATTATGTTTTCATCAATATATGAGTGTTCTTGATCCTATCTTGCAAGTCTATAGTCACCTATTATGTGTTATGATCCGTTAACCACGAAGTGACAATAATCGGGATACTTACTGGCGATGACCGTAGTTTGAGGAGTTCATGTATTCATCATGTGTTAATGCTTTGTTCCGGTTCTCTATTAAAAGGAGGCCTTAATATCCCTTAGTTTCCGTAAGGACCCCGCTGCCACGGGAGGGTAGGTGTCGGTTTCAAAACCGGCGGATCTCGGGTAGGGGGTCCCGAACTGTGCGTCTAGGCCGGATGGTAACAGGAGACAAGGGACACGAAGTTTTACCCAGGTTTAGGCCCTCTTGATGGAGGTAAAACCCTACGTCCTGCTTGATTAATATTGATGATATGGGTGTTACAAGAGTAGATCTACCACGAGATCAAAGAGGCTAAACCCTAGAAGCTAGCCTATGGTATGATTGTATGTTGTGATTGTTGCCCTATGGACTAAAACCCTTCGGTTTATATAGACACCGGAGAGGATAAGGGTTACACAAGGTCGGTTACAAAGGAGGAGATCTCCATATACGTATTGCCTAGCTTCCCTTCCACGCCAAGTAGAGTCCCATCCGGACACAAGACAAAGTCTTCAATCTTGTATCTTCATAGTCTAACAGTCCGGCCCATGGAGATAGTCCGGCTGTCCGAAGACCCCCTAATCCAGGACTCCCACAGTAGCCCCTGAACCAGGCTTCAATGACGATGAGTCCGGCGCGCAGTTGTCTTCGGCATTGCAAGGCGGGTTCCTTCTCCGAATACATCACAGAAGAATTTGAATACGAGGATAGTGTCCGACCCTGCAAAATAAGTTCCACATTTCACCGTAGAGAGAATAATATTTTCGCAGATCTAATCCGCTAGCTTGTTTTGGCAACATGACGTTATGTCATGGCCCGGTGATTATTTGAACCGTTTCTCTTAACCAGCTCCACACATAACGCGAGGCGGTTTCTTGACACGTCTTGCCGAAGCGGAGATCGTGTTCCCCTAATTACGGGATTCTCATTAATGCGGTTCGTGGGTAACCCAACCGTGTCTAGGACTCCTAGATTATAGGTAAGTCCTAAACGGCTACGGAGAGGACGCTTGATATTCACCCTCTTTATAAGGGGACAAGGTTTTCGCTTTTTCCCTCCCGTGCTCAATCAAACCCTTCCCCCGCCTCGAGTTCTAACACCCAAAGCCCAGGTCAGGTGCTCCGGATCTTCAACCATGTCCGGATCCAGCCTTCAAGGCCGATGGACGCCCTCCTCCATTACAGAAGAGGACATTAAGAAGTTAAGGGAGGCCAGATATCTGACCGCCGAGGTTTCGCATCGGCTGCCTGCTCGAGGCCAGGTCGTCCCTACTCCCGAACCCAACAAGAACGTTGTGTTCGTCTCCCACTTCCTCCGAGGTCTAGGCCTCACTCTGGATCCTTTCATCAGGGGCTTGATGTTCTATTATGGGTTAGATTTCCACGATCTAGCCCCGGACTCCTTTCTCCAATCATGACATTTATTGTCATGTGTGACGCCTTCCTCCGCATTACCCCTCACTTTGGCATGTGGCTCAAGACTTTTGAAGTAAAGCCTAAGATGATCGAGGGGCAACAAGCAGCGTGCGGAGGTGCATCAATAGGCAAGATGGCAGGAGCTCCATGGCCGAGAGGTTCCTTTCCAGAGGTGCCCGAATTATGGCAACGGGAGTGGTTTTATGTCACAGCTCCCAGAAGTACCAAGTGGGCGGCTGCCCCCGCTTTCCGCTCGGACCCCCCACCACAACTGATGTCATGGATTAGCCTGGGTCTGAGCTGGGGTCTAGCCAAGGATGTGCCTATACTGCAAAGCCGCATTTGAGATCTCTTCGAGGGAGATCTCAATTTGGTTGCGGTAATACAAGTTATGCTGGTTCGCCAAGTCCAGCCTTGCAAACGTCGGCCCCTGCGTTTGTGGGAGTTCAACCCAGAGGGACCACATACTATTCAAAGTTTCCTCGGCCTGACGCACGAGGAGATGTACAAGTCATTCTTCGGACCTCAAGTGGAATGTCCGGATATCACCGAGGACGTGGGCCTGAGCAGTAACCGCGCCGCTGAACAAGTAAGAAATCCTCTAGCCGAACACACTGTCTTTTATTCGAGGTTATTTTTGAGAGTTCGCCTTTTGACCAGGACTGGCTAACGAAGGCGAAGATGATTCGGTGTTTGGCCCCCCTCCCGGAGGGTTTGGAAAATCCGGTATTGGAGAAGATGCTCGAGGTCGCACCTTGCCCGGAGCCCTTGAAGGAAGATACCGAGGGGGATAATACGGGCGAACGCGGGCCCCCATCGCTACCCGCTCCGACCGAGGGAACGAGCGTTTCCACGAAGGAGGACGACCGGGGGAGGAAAAGGACTGCTTCCGAGGATCCGGAAGCCGAAGCCTCCAAACGGGAGAAGAAGTCTCCCACAGAGGGTCCTGCCTCGGGGGGTGCTTTTGCCGCACAAAGTCCGCGAGGGGATCAGCCCTCCAACGAGTCGTAAGTGATCCAAAATATTTTAATAGTAAGAGTATGCTATCTTTTTCCTCTGAGAAAACAACCACCGCATATATCTTGCAGTTCGGGCCTCAGCCCCTCTCAAATGAGTTCGTCTTCGGGGGATCTTCTCCCGGAGATGATGGAGAGCGAAACGCCTCCCCCGGACTCCTCCACTCCAGAAGCGGGCGACCCCGAAGTGTCGTCGCGGAGGGCCTCTCCGGATCCGGTGAGGCCAGAAGATAGTCCCGTAGACCCCAGAAGTCCCCAGTGTCCGGCTCCCGAAGAGAGCATACGAAAGAGTCCGGCACCGCCTGGTGTGCGGTCAGACGTTCTGAGGGAGTTGGTGGGGCGAGCAGCCATCTTAGAAGAGCACCGCATGTTGATGGGTACGGTGATGGAGAGAATCTCGTCCGCTGAAAGCGGATTACATGAAGCCTTTATGAGTCTACTAACAGGCTTTGAGGTATGTGAGATAATATGTGATAGTACTGCACATGTTAGGTGTGCCCTGTGTAGATAGTAGCCCCTGAGACTCTGGTTGTCGTCGAGAACGGCGGCGAACAAAGGATCGTATTCCCAGGCAATAACCAGACTGCCTCTATGTGCAGGTGGTGGAAGCTCCGGTGGCTAGCCGGACTAATGAGTTTGCCCAATTAAAACGACAACTGGATCCGGCAGACGCCGACATCGAGCTTGTTAACAAGAGGCTTGATGAGGCACAGGGTAAGTGTTATCATCCGGAGAACGCCACATAGTAAAGCAGCATAATGCCAGTATCTTTAATATGTTGTGACTGTAGATGGAGCTGCCACAGTGGAAGCCTTGCGGGCGGAACTTGCCCGAGCCAAAGAACAAGCGAGGATTAGTAATGCGGCTGCTTTGAAGGCAGCCGAAGAGTTGAAAGCCGAGAAGGCCGCACATTGCGGGAGCCAGGAGAAGATGGCCAAGATGGCCATAGAATTAAAAGACACTGCCGACCGTTGTCGGGTCCTTGAGAAAGAAAATCGAGCGAAGGCAACGGGCTTGAGAAGGCCGCAGCGGCAGACAAAGACACCCGGTCTTCTATGAGAGGGAAGAAGGAGGAGCTGCGGGAAGCCGGGGATATTGCGGCTGGGAAACCTTTCATGTTACGGAGGAAGTTCGGAGATCCACGGTATGCCCCTCTAGATCGGCTGTGGAGCTCGGCAGATGCGTATATGGATTTGGCAGCGAGCGCTGCCGATGCGGCCAAGTACTTCCAAGGTCAGACAGATCGTGAAGTGGACAAGCTGTTCTGGATGCAATTCCACGTTCCAGAGCGTCCGCTTTCATTGACTGACCAGCTAGCCGAATGGGCCGAACTGAATAGGTTGTCCGGACTCGCCATGAGGTCTGTTGTGGATCAGCTATGGCCGGAAGGGCCTAAGCCAAACAGATATTTCAGCTTAGTGCAGTAGTTCCTTGATGCGGTGCCGCGAATTAATGCGATGAAGAGGTCGGCGTGCATAGAAGGCTCGCAGATGGCCCTTGCCCGTGTTAAAGCATACTGGGCGGAGATGGACGCTACCACTGTTGTGGCGCAGGGTTCAGCCATAGGAAGTTCTTGAGGGTGCTTGTTTGATAGAGGCCTAGTGCTCGAAAAATATTATGTTTGAGTGATATGTATTCTCATTGTAAACATAATGCTTTTATGAAGTTTTTATAAGGCTATGTTTATACTTTTGCCTAAAAGTAGTATGATGCCCCCTGTGCAGCCGTTTATGTATACATGTGTATAACCTGAAAGATTGCAGCCGTCGGCTTCAACCCCCACGCATGTAATGCGGAGGTGCTCGCAAAAAACGCGTGTTCACACTTAACCCAACGTCTTGGTCCTGATAAGGAGGTGATAGCGCAGCGAGCGAGGCAACCGGACTATAATGCTTTAACACTTTCACTTAGCCATATGAGTTTGACAGTGGGGCTACTAGATAGCCCCTGGTGGCTCCGCACTCTCCCGATCGCGGGGTGTGTATATGCCTGGCCGGAAAACGGCCCTTCGTTAAGGCAGAGGAATTCTAACATTCTGATAGGTCATCGAGTGGTTGACCAGTCTCACGCTATTTCATGACAGTCAGTTTTTGGCTTTCTCTACTGAGGCGCTCGTCCGGATGAACTAGGGCACAATCGCAGTAGTTCTCCTGGTGCTACCTTAGCCGGTAAAGCGGAACGTAAGGCACCAAAACACAGGAGCCGGGCAAACCCAACATTTGACCAAAGACAATGATTCAGAGCTGATGCATATAAGGCCGAACTCGCGACGCCGAACACTCCCTAAGGTATTTGGTCTTTATGGTATAAACCGGGCCTAAATAGTGCCGCTTGTAAGAAGCCCCTTGTGTCCAGGTATGTGCATTATTCTGACGTGGCCACATGCCAAGACATCAGCATCCTTCTCAATTGTGCTGAGAATTCGGTGGATATGTATCAACAAGAGACAGTAAAAAAGGTTTACGCAGGGTCTTAATCTAAAAAGAATCCTTGGAGCGGGTCCCTGCTGCACGTCTGCGCCTGTGTCTCCATTGTGCCGTATCCTGGACGGGTGTAGCACGATGATTATCTGTAAAAGAGAGGAGCTTAGGTGAAAAAGCTGTCGTGCAAAAAGATAGTTTTTAAATAAACCATGTATAATTCAAGGTGAGTAAGAATTGCCACTTGTCTGCGCATGTTGAGCCCCTTGTATTTGTAATAGGGGTGTGATCATTGATCCAGTATAAATTGCATATAGCTACACCGGACTCGTCTAACCATGTCCGAGGTCGTGACGACCTGCTAAATGTTTTAGTTGGTGAGACCGTTTTTAGTGTGCAGCTGTCAAGGCAGCCGCACGCTCTTCGGCGCGCAGAAATCGCTTAATATTTCCGTTCACTGTAATGATGCCATGTGGACCGGGCATCTTGAGTGTGAGGGAAGCGTAGTGTGGTATTTCATTAAAGCGAGCGAAAGCTTCACGTCCGAGTAGTGCTTGGTAGCCACTTTGGAACGGAGCGATGTGGAAGGTTAGATGTTTGCTATGGAAGTTATCAGGAAGCCGAATATAACTTTTAGTAGCAGGGAGCCCGTGCAATGAGCCCCTGGGCCTGGCATTACTCCTTTAAAGGTAATATTGATATGGCGAATTTTTGTTGGGTCTATCCCCATTTAGCGGATTGTATCCTGGTATATCAGGTTTAGACTGCTGCCACCGTCCATCAGGACTCGTGCGAAGCAGTATCCGTCAATTATTGGGTCTAATACCAGGGCAGCCCATCCTGCACGCCGGATACTTGCTGAGTAATCACGATGGTCGAAAGTGATCGGTTGAGACGACCAGTGGCAGGACTCCGCGGTGATAGGCCTTCGGGCGTATTTTTCTGGGAGTGCCGTTTTGTTTCTTCCATTGATCACGTGTAACACGTTTACTGTTTTGACTTCTGGTGGAAATTTCTTTTGTTTCCCAGCGTCTCCCTTGAGAGGCTCATCCTCATCTTCGCTTGGTGTATCCCCCCCCCCTTGTGTACGGCGTTGAGCTTGCCGGACTGCTTGAAGACCCAACATTCTCTGTGGGTATGATTGGCTGGTTTGCCAGGGGTGCTATGGACCTGACATATTTGGTCCAGGATTTTATTTAGGCTGGACAGTTCGTCTCTGGCGCCTTTAGAGGGTGGCTTCTGACCTAGCCGAGAGCTTTTGAATCCGGCGTTTAGTGTCGTGCTCTTCGTGCTGTCTCCTTTGTTCCGGCGTTTGTTATTGCTGTTGCACCGTGGTTTCCCGTTTTCATCTTTAACTTCAGATGTACTGGGGTCGCTGGTGCTGCATCGGGCTAGCCAGTTGTCCTCACCCGCGCAAAAGCGGGTCATGAGGCTTGTTAATGCTGCCATTGTTCTTGGTTTTTCTTGGCCGAGGTGTCGGGCAAGCCATTCATCACGGACGCTGTGCTTAAAAGCTGCCAAGGCTTCGGCGTCCGGACAGTCGACAATTTGGTTCTTTTTAGTAAGAAACCTGTTCCAAAGCTTTCGGGCTGACTCTCCGGGCTGTTGAGTTATATGACTCAAATCATCCGTGTCCGGAGGTCGGACATAAGTCCCTTGAAAGTTTGCCCGAAAAGCATCTTCGAGCTCTGCCCAACTTCCAATGGAGTTTTCGGGGAGGCCTTTGAGCCAGTGATGGGCTGTCCCTTTGAGTTTGAGTGGCAAGTACTTGATGGCGTGGAGATCATCTCCTCGACCATATGGATGTGGTGTTGGGGAACGTAGCAATAATTCAAAATTTTCCTACGTGTCACCAAGATCAATCTATGGAGTCATCTAGCAACGAGGGAGGAGTGGATCTACATACCCTTGTAGATCGCGCGTGGAAGCGTTCAAGAGAACGGGGTTGATGGAGTCGTACTCGTCGTGATCCAAATCACCGATGATCCTAGCGCCGAACGGACAGCACCTCCGCGTTCAACACACGTACGGAGCAGCGATGTCTCCTCCTTCTTGATCCAGCAAGGGGGAAGGAGAGGTTGATGGAGATCCAGCAGCACGACGGCGTGGTGGTGGAAGCAGCGGGATTCCAACAGGGCTTCGCCAAGCGCTGCGGGAGGAGGGAGATGTGTCATGGGAGGGAGAGGGAGGCGCCAGGGCTTAGGTATGGTTGCCCTCCCTTCCCCCCACTATATATAGGGCCAAGGGAGAGGGGGAGGGCGCAGCCTTGCCCCTTCCTCCAAGGAAGGGTGCGGCCAAGGGGGGAGGAGTCCATCCTCCCCAAGGCACCTCGGAGGTGCCTTCCCCCTTTAGGACTCTCCCCTCCTCTTGTCCCTTTGGCGCATGGGCCTCTAGGGGCTGGTTCCCTTGGCCCATATAGGCCAAGGCGCACCCCCTACAGCCCATGTGCCCCCCCCCGGGGCAGGTGGCCCCACCCGGTGGACCCCCGGGACCCTTCCGGTGGTCCCGGTACAATACCGGTGACCCCGAAACTTGTCCCGATAGCCGAAATAGCACTTCCTATATATAATTATTTACCTCCGGACCATTCCGGAACTCCTCATGACGTCCGGGATCTCATCCGGGACTCCGAACAACTTTCGGGTTACCGCATACTAATATCTCTATAACCCTAGCATCACCGAACCTTAAGTGTGTAGACCCTACGGGTTCGGGAGACATGCAGACATGACCGAGATGACTCTCCGGTCAATAACCAACAGCGGGATCTGGATACCCATGTTGGCTCCCACATGTTCCACGATGATCTCATAGAATGAACCACGATGTCAAGGACTTAATCAATCCCGTATACAATTCCCTTTGTCTAGCGGTACGATACTTGCCCGAGATTCGATCGTCGGTATCCCGATACCTTGTTCAATCTTGTTACCGGCAAGTCTCTTTACTCATTTCGTAACACATCATCCCGTGATCAACTCCTTGATCACATTGTGCACATTATGATGATGTCCTACCAAGTGGGCCCAGAGACACCTCTCCGTCACACGGAGTGACAAATCCCAGTCTCGATTCGTGCCAACCCAACAGACACTTTCGGAGATACTCGTAGTCTACCTTTATAGCCACCCAGTTACGTTGTGACATTTGGCACACCCAAAGCACTCCTACGGTATCCAGGAGTTGCATAATCTCATGGTCTAAGGAAATGATACTTGACATTAGAAAAGCTTTAGCATACAAACTTCACGATCTAGTGCTATGCTTAGGATTGGGTCTTGTCCATCACATCATTCTCCTAATGATGTGATCCCGTTATCAACGACATCCAATGTCCATGGTTAGGAAACCGTAACCATCTATTGATCAACGAGCTAGTCAACTAGAGGCTTACTAGGGACATGGTGTTGTCTATGTATCCACACATGTATCTGAGTTTCCTATCAATACAATTCTAGCATGGATAATAAACAATTATCATGAATAATGAAATATAATAATAACTAATTTATTATTGCCTCTAGGGCATATTTCCAATAGTCTCCCACTTGCACTAGAGTCAATAATCCAGTTCACATCGATATGTGATTAACACTCAAGGTCACATCCCCATGTGACTAACACCCAAAGAGTTTACTAGAGTCAATAATCTAGTTCACATTACCATGTGATTAACACTCGATGAGTTCTGGGTTTGATCATGTTATGCTTGTGAGAGATGTTATAGTCAACGGGTCTGAATCTTTCAGATCCGTGTGTACTTCGCAAATCTCTATGTCATCTTGCAGATGCAGCTACTACGCTAAATTTGGAGCCATTTCAAATAACTATTCTACTTGGAGCTATTCTAAATTGTTGCTCCATTATACGTATCCGGTATCTCTAATCAAAGCTATCCGGATAGGTGTTAAGCTTGCATCGGCGTAACCCTTTACGATGAACTCTTTTACCACCTCCATAATCGAGAAAATTCCTTAGTCCACTAGTTACTAAGGATAACTTTGACCGCTGTCCTGTGATCCATTCTTGGATCACTCTTGTACCCCTTGACTGACTCATGGCAAGGCACACTTCAGGTGCGGTACACAGCATAGCATACTGTAGAGAGCCTATGATAAAAGCATAGGGGACGACCTTCGTCTTTCCTCTTTCTTCTGACATGGTCGAGCTTTAAGTCTTAACTTCATACCTTACAACTTAGGCAAGAACTCCTTCTTTGACTGATCCATCTTGAACACCTTCAAGATCATGTCAAGGTATGTGCTCATTTGAAAGTACCATTAAGCGTTTTGATCTATCCTTATAGATCTTGATGCTCAATGTTCAAGTAGCTTGATCCAGGCTTTCCATTGAAAAACACTTTCCAAATAACCCTATATGCTTTCCAGAAATTCTACATCATTTCTGATCCATAATATCTCAACAACATATACTCATCAGAAATTCTATAGTGCTCCCACTCACTTCTTTGGAAATACAAGTTTCTCATAAACTTTGTATACACCAAAATCTTTGATCATCTCATCAAAGTATACATTCCAACTCCGAGATGCTTACTCCAGTCCTTAGAAGGATAGCTGGAGCTTTGCTTACTTATTAGCATCTTTCAGGATTGACAAAACCTTCCGGTTGTATCACATACAACCTTTCCTCAAGAAAATCGTCGAGGAAACAATGTTTTGACATCCTATCTGCAAGATTTCATAAATAATGCAGTAATCGCTAATATAATTCCAACAGACTCTTAGCATCGCTACGAGTGAGAAAGTCTCATCGTAGTCAACTCCTTGAACTTGTCGGAAAACTTCTTAACGACAAGTCGAGCTTTCTTAATGGTGACATTTACCATCATTGTCCGTCTTCCTTTTAAAATCCATATGTACCTAACAGCCTTACGACCATCAAGTAGTTCTTCCAAAGTCTACACTTTGTTTTCATATATGGATCCTCTCTCGAATTTTATGGCCTCGAGCCATTTATCAGAATCCGAGCCCACCATCGCTTCTCCATGGCTCGTAGGTTCATTGTTGTCTAGCAACATGACTTCCAAGACAGGATTACGTACCACTCTGAAGTAGTACGCATCCTTGTCATCCCACGAGGTTTGGTAGTGACTTGATCTGAAGTTTCATGATCACTATCATAAGCTTCCACTTCAATTGGTGTAGGTGCCACAGGAACAACTCCTGTGCCCTGCCACACACTAGTTGAAGAGACGGTTCAATAACCTCATCAAGTCTCCACCATCCTCCCACTCAATTCTTTCGAGAGAAACTTTTCCTCGAGAAAGGACCCGATTCTAGAAACAATCCCTTATTGCTTTCGGATCTGAGACAGGAGGTATACCCAACTGTTTTGGGTGTCCTATGAAGATGCATTTATCCGCTTTGGGTTCGAGCTTATCAGCCTGAAACTTTTCACATAAGCGTCGCAGCCCCAAACTTTTAAGAAATGACAGCTTAGGTTTCTCTAAACCATAGTTCATACGGTGTCATCTCATCGGAATTACGTGGTGCCCTATTTAAAGTGAATGTGGTTGTCTCTAATGCCTAACCCATAAACTATTGTGGTAATTCGATAAGAGACATCATGGTATGCATCATATCCAATAGGGTGCAGTTATGATGTTTGGACACACCATCACACTATGGTGTTCCAGGCTGTATTAGTTGTGAAACAATTTCCACAATGTCTTAATTCTGTGCCAAACTCGTAATTCAGATATTCATCTCTATGATCATATCATAAATATTTTATCCTCTTGTCACGACGATCTTTCAACTTCACCCTGAAATTACTTGAACCTTTCAATAATTCAGACTCGTGATTCATCAAGTAAATATACTCAACATCTACTCAAATCATCTGTGAAGTAAGAACATAACGATATCCACTACACGCCTCAGCACTCATTGGACTACACACATCAAAATGTATTACTTCCAGCAAGTTGCTCTCTAGTTCCATTTTACTGAAAACGAGGCTTTCAGTCATCTTGCCCATGTGGTATGATTTGCATGTCTCAAGTGATTCAAAATCAAGTGAGTCCAAATGGTCCATTTGCATGGAGTTTCTTTATGCATATACACCAATAGACATGGTTTGCATGTCTCAAACTTTTCAAAAATGAGTGAGTCCAAAGATCCATCAACATGGAGTTTCTTCATGCGTTTTATACCAATATGACTTAAGTGGTAGTGCCACAAGTAGGTTGTACTATCATTACTATCTTTTGGCATGAACATGTGTATCACTACGATCGAGATTCAATAAACCATTCATTTTAGGTGTAAGACCATTGAAGGTATTATTCAAATAAATAGAGTAACCATTATTCTCCTTAAATGAATAACCGTATTGTGATAGACATAATCCAATCACGTCTATGCTCAATGCAAACACCAAATAACAATTATTTAGGTTTAACACCAATCTCGATGGCAGAGGGAGCGTGCGATGCTTGATCATATCAACATTGGAAACACTTCCAACACATATCGTCAGCTCACCTTTAGCTAGTCTCCGTTTATTCCGTAGCTATTATTTCGAGTTACTAATACTTAGCAACTGAACCGGTATCTAATACCCTGGTGCTACTAGGAGTACTAGTAAAGTACACATCAACACAATGTATATCCAATATACTTCTATCGACCTTGCCAGCCTTCTAATCTACCAAGTATCTAGGGTAATTCTGCTCCAGTGGCTGTTCCCCTTATTACAGAAGCACTTAGTCTTGGGTTTGGGTTCAACCTTGGGTTTCTTCACCAGAGCAGCAGCTGAATTGCCGTTTCATGAAGTGTCCCTTCTTGCCCTTGCCCTTCTTGAAACTAGTGGTTTCACCAACCATCAACAATTGATGCTCCTTCTTGATTTCTACTTTGGTGTCAAACATCGCGAATATCTCAAGGATCATCATATATGTCCCCGATATATTATAGTTCATCACGAAGCTCTAGCAGCTTGGTGGTAATGACTTCGGAGAAACATCACTATCTTATCTGGAAGATCAACTCCCACTTGATTCAAATGATTGTTGTACTCAGACAATCTGAGCACAAGCTCAACAATTGAGCTTTTCTCCTTAGTTTGTAGGCTAAGAAAATCGTCGGAGGTCTTATACCTCTTGACGTGGGCACGAGCCTGAAATCCCAATTTCAGCCCTCAAAACATCTCATATGTTTTGAGACGTTTCAAAAACGTCTTCGGTGCCTCAACTCTAAACCGTTTAACTGAACTATCACGTAGTTATCAAAATGTGTATGTCAGATGTTCGCAACATCCACAGACAACGTTCGAGGTTCAGCACACTGAGCGGTGCATTAAGGACATAAGCCTTCTATGAAGCAATGAGGACAATCCTCAGTTTACGGACCTAGTCCGCACAATTGCTACTATCAACTTTCAACTAATTTTTCTCTAGGAACATATCTAAATAGTAGAACTAAAGCGCGAGCTACGACATAATTTGCAAAATCCTTTTGACTATGTTCAGGATAATTAAGTTCATCTTATGAACTCCCACTCAGATAGACATCCCTCTAGTCATCTAAGTGATTACATGATCCGAGTCAACTAGGCCGTGTCCGATCATCACGTGAGACGGGCTAGTCATCATCGGTGAACATCTTCATGTTGATCGTATCTACCATACGACTCATGCTCGACCTTTCGGTCTCTTGTGTTCCGAGGCCATGTCTGTACACATGCTAGGCTCGTCAAGTCAACCTAAGTGTTTCGCGTGTGTAAATCTGTCTTACACCCGTTGTATGTGAATGTTAGAATCTATCACACCCGATCGTCACGTGGTGCTTCGAAACAACGAACTGTCGCAATGGTGCACAGTTAGGGGGAACACCTTCTTGAAATTTAAGTGAGGGATCATCTTATTTACTACCGCCGTTCTAAGTAAACAAGATGCAAAAACATGATAAACATCACATGCAATCAAATAATAGTGACATGATATGGCCAATATCATATAGCTCCTTTGATCTCCATCTTGGGGCTCCATGATCATCTTGTCACCGGCATGACACCATGATCTCCATCATCGTGTCTTCATGAAGTTGTCTCGTCAACTATTACTTCTACTACTACAGCTAACGGTTAGAAATAAAGTAAAGTAATTACATGACATTTATGTTGACACGCAGGTCATAAATAAATAAAGACAACTCCTATGGCTCCTGCCGGTTGTCATACTCATCGACATGCAAGTCGTGATTCCTATTACAAGAACATGATCAATCTCATACATCACATATATCATTCATCACATCCTTTTGGCCATATCACATCACATAGCATACCCTGCAAAAACAAGTTAGACGTCCTCTAATTGTTGTTTGCATGTTTTACGTGGCTGCTATGGGTTTCTAGCAAGAACGTTTCTTACCTACGCAAAGACCACAACGTGATATGCCAATTGCTATTTACCCTTCATAAGGACCCTTTTCATCGAATCCGATCTGACTAAAGTGGGAGAGACAGACACCCGCTAGCCACCTTATGCAACTAGTGCATGTCAGTCGGTGGAACCAGTCTCACGTAAGAGTACGTGTAAGGTCGGTCCGGGCCGCTTCATCCCACGATGCCGCCGAATCAAGATAAGACTAGTAACGGCAAGCATATTGAACAAAATCAACGCCCACAACTACTTTGTGTTCTACTCGTGCGTAGAAACTACGCATAGACCTAGCTCATGATGCCACTGTTGGGGAACGTAGCAATAATTCAAAATTTTCCTACGTGTCACCAAGATCAATCTATGGAGTCATCTAGCAACGAGGGAGGAGTGGATCTACATACCCTTGTAGATCGCGTGCGGAAGCGTTCAAGAGAACGGGGTTGATGGAGTCGTACTCGTCGTGATCCAAATCACCGATGATCCTAGCGCCGAACGGACGGCACCTCCGCGTTCAACACACGTACGGAGGAGCGATGTCTCCTCCTTCTTGATCCAGCAAGGGGGAAGGAGAGGTTGATGGAGATCCAGCAGCACGACGGCGTGGTGGTGGAAGCAGCGGGATTCCAACAGGGCTTCGCCAAGCGCTGTGGGAGGAGGGAGATGTGTCATGGGAGGGAGAGGGAGGCGCCAGGGCTTAGGTATGGTTGCCCTCCCTCCCCCCCACTATATATAGGGCCAAGGGAGAGGGGGAGGGCGCAGCCTTGCCCCTTCCTCCAAGGAAGGGTGCGGCCAAGGGGGGGAGGAGTCCATCCTCCCCAAGGCACCTCGGAGGTGCCTTCCCCTTTAGGACTCTCCCCTCCTCTTGTCCCTTTGGCGCATGGGCCTCTAGGTGCTGGTGCCCTTGGCCCATATAGGCCAAGGCGCACCCCCTACAGCCCATGTGGCCCCCCCGGGGCAGGTGGCCCCACCCGTTGGACCCCCGGGACCCTTCCGGTGGTCCCGGTACAATACCGGTGACCCCGAAACTTGTACCGATAGCCGAAATAGCACTTCCTATATATAATTCTTTACCTCCAGACCATTCCGGAACTCCTCGTGACGTCCGGGATCTCATCCGGGACTCCGAACAACTTTTGGGTTACCACATACTAATATCTCTATAACCCCAGCGTCACCGAACCTTAAGTGTGTAGACCCTACGGGTTCGGGAGACATGCAGACATGACCGAGATGACTCTCCGGTCTATAAACAACAGCGGGATCTGGATACCCATGTTGGCTCCCACATGTTCCACGATGATCTCATCGAATGAACCACGATGTCAAGGACTTAATCAATCCCGTATACAATTCCCTTTGTCTAGTGGTACGATATTTGCCCGAGATTCGATCGTCGGTATCCCGATACCTTGTTCAATCTCGTTACCGGCAAGTCTCTTTACTCATTTCGTAACACATCATCCCGTGATCAACTCCTTGATCACATTGTGCACATTATGATGATGTCCTACCGAGTGGGCCCAGAGACACCTCTCCGTCACATGGAGTGACAAATCCCAGTCTCGATTCGTGCCAACCCAACAGACACTTTCGGAGATACCCGTAGTGTACCTTTATAGACACCCAGTTACATTGTGACGTTTGGCACACCCAAAGCACTCCTACGGTATCCGGGAGTTGCACAATCTCATGGTCTAAGGAAATGATACTTGACATTAGAAAAGCTTGAGCATACGAACTACATGATCTAGTGCTATGCTTAGGATTGGGTCTTGTCCATCACATCATTCTCCTAATGATGTGATCCCGTTATCAATGACATCCAATGTCCATGGTTAGGAAACCGTAACCATCTATTGATCAATGAGCTAGTCAACTAGAGGCTTACTAGGGACATGGTGTTGTCTATGTATCCACACATGTATCTGAGTTTCCTATCAATACAATTCTAGCATGGATAATAAACGATTATCATGAACAACGAAATATAATAATAACTAATTTATTATTGCCTCTAGGGCATATTTCCAACATGTGGAGGATATAGTCCTCGATCCAGACCCTAGGGTCTGTTGTTCCGTCGTATGCCTCTATGTTTACAGGTTTGAATCCCTCTGGAAATTCATGATCCAACACCTCATCGGTGAAACATAGGGGGTGTGCGGCACCCCTGTATCTGGGTGTACCGCATTGTTCGGATGTTATATCGTATGCTGGCGCGTGCTTGCGTGGTCCATAGATGGATCTGGTTGTGCTGTCCTTTTGATGCAAGCCCCCGCGTGAATCGCATATTGTCTTGTGAGTGGCATTGTTTGCCGCTCTATGTTGGCCGTGAGGTCGTCTATCCGGCCAGGTGGCTGTTTTGATTTTTGGTTGTGAGGGGTCTGAGGCCTCCTCATCGAATTCAGGTAGCAACTTCCGCTTTGGATAGCTCTTGGTGGGGTGATTGTCGCCGTACTTCACTGCTGTGTTGAGTACTTTACTCCATCTGATTTGGAGTGTGTCCTGCGCAGCCTTGAGCCTTTGCTTCTGCTTTTTTAGACTCCTCGCGGTGGCAACAAGCCTTTGACAGGCATTCTGCTGCTCCGGGTGCCTGTCTGGTGTTGTGTCGTCCAGACTATTATCTTTGACAGAATTGGTTTGTTCGGTTTGATTCTTCGTATTGCCGTGGTCCGGCAGTGGTTCGCCCTGCTCCAACGCTGGGTCTGTGTGATCTTTATTTCTGGCGAGGCGGGATTTGGGGCGGCGCTTGCGCCGCCGCTTTGACTGCTTCTCGAGGGAACAAGCCATCGGTGCGTCCTTCCGTTCCTCGTCGTCGTCTTGTTTTGGTGTGTCCACCATGTATACGTCATATGATGAAGTGGACGTCCAGCGCCCTATGGGCGGTGGTTCATCTTCACCTCCCGCATCGTTGTCCATACCGTTGATGTCTGTGGAGTCGAAGTCGAGCATGTCGGTTAAATCATTGACAGTGGCTACAAAATGGGTGGTGGGTGGGCGTCGAATTTCTTTGTCGTCCGCATCCCAATCCTGTTGGCCATAATCCGGCCAGGGCTCTCCTGACAAAGAGAGAGACCTTAGTGAATTCAGAACGTCGCCTAAGGGTGAGTGCTGAAAGATATCTGTGGCGGTGAATTCCATGATCGGCGCCCACTCGGGTTCGATTGGCAGGGGCGCGGATGGTTCGGGGTCCGGAAGAGAGTCCGGCACCTTGGAGTCATGGGCTGTGCGGAGGATTATGCTGGTGTTTGGCTCGATAGTCATCGAGACTGCATCCCCTGAGGCGGTGTCTAGCCACCCGTCCTCGATTGGCGCAGTTGGCCCCGAGCTAAGGGTCGGCGCTGATGCGGGCGCGGCCTCTGGGGTACCGTCCGATGGCAGAGCTAGGTCATACCCATCGCGAAAGTGCGGCGCGCCCGGCTGTGGCTTGAATCCGTCGAAGATCAAGTCCCCACGGGTGTTGGCCGTGTAATTCAAACTTCCAAATCTGACCTGATGGCCAGGGGAGTAGCTTTCAATCTGCTCCAGATGGCCAAGCAAATTAGCCCGCAGTGCAAATCCGCCGAATACGAAGGTCTGTCCGGGGAGAAAAGTCTCACCCTGGACCTCATCGCTATCGATGATAGTAGGAGCCAGGAAGCCTAACGGCGACGACACAGAGGAACTCTCAATGAAAGCACCAATGTCGGTGTCAAAACCGGCGGATCTCGGGTAGGGGGTCCCAAACTGTGCGTCTAGGCCGGATGGTAACAGGAGACAAGGGACACGAAGTTTTACCCAGGTTCGGGCCCTCTTGATGGAGGTAAAACCCTACGTCCTGCTTGATTAATATTGATGATATGGGTGTTACAAGAGTAGATCTACCACGAGATCAAAGAGGCTAAACCCTAGAAGCTAGCCTATGGTATAATTGTATGTTGTGATTGTTGTCCTACGGACTAAAACCCTTCGGTTTATATAGACACCGGAGAGGGTTAGGGTTACACAAGGTCGGTTACAAAGGAGGATATATCCATATACGTATTGCCTAGCTTGCCTTCCACGCCAAGTAGAGTCCCATCCGGACACGAGACGAAGTCTTCAATCTTGTATCTTCATAGTCTAACAGTCCGGCCAATGGAGATAGTCCGGCTATCCGGAGACCCCCTAATCCAGGACTCCCACAGTAGGACAAAAGATGTCATGCAAGTTCTTTTCCATAAGCATGTATGACTATATTCGGAATACATGCCTACATTATATCAATGAACTGGAGCTAGTTCTGTGTCACCCTAGGTTATGACTGTTACATGATGAAACGCATCCGGCATAATTCTCCATCACCGATCCATTGCCTATGAGCTTTCCATATATTGTGCTTCGCTTATTCACTTTTCCGTTGCTATTGCTATCATCACTACAAAATACCAAAAACATTGCTTTTACTACTGTTACCTTTTGCTACTGTTACCACTACTATCATATTACTTTGCTACTAAATGCTTTGCTGCAGATATTAAGTTTCCAGTTGTGGTTGAATTGACAACTCAGCTGCTAATACTTGAGAATATTCTTTGGCTCCCCTTGTGTCGTATCAATAAATTTGGGTTGAATACTCTACCCTCGAAAACTGTTGCGATCCCCTATACTTGTGGGTTATCAAGACCATTTTCTGGCGCCATTGTCGGGGAGCATAGCTCTATTCTTTAAGTCACTTGGGATATATATCTGCTTATCATTATGAAGAACTTGAGAGATCCAAAAACCAAGATATATCCCTCAACTACGAGGGGAGGTAAGGAACTGCCATCTAGCTCTGCACTTGATTCACCTTCTGTTATGAGTAAGTTTGCGACACCTACACCTGCTTCTGCTATTCGTTCTGATATGTCGCATGTTATTGATGATGCCACTTCTGCTATGCATGATACTTATGATGAAACTACCTCTATGCCTGATACTACTATGCCACTTAGTGCTTTTCTTGATGAACAACTTGCTAGGGCTAGAGAGATTGAAAATATTGAATCTGATGATACTGATGAAAGTGATGATGAAGAACCACTTGCTATTCCTAAGGGTTATGTATTTGATCAAGATGCTTCTTTAGCCATTTTAGCTTGCAGAAATAGAACTGAACTTAAAAAATTATTAGCTAAATGGAGTAAGCAATCTCTAAATGCTAGTATGAAACCCGACCCTGCTTTTGCTACTTCACCTATCTTTGTTACTGATAAGGATTATGAATTCTCTGTTGATCCCGATATAATCACTTTGGTTGAATCTGATCCTTTTCATGGTTATGAATCTGAAACTGTTGTGGCACATCTTACTAAATTGAATGATATAGCTACCCTATTCACTAAAGATGAGAGAACTCACTACTTTTATATCCTTAAAATATTTCCGTTCTCATTAAAGGGTGATGCTAAGATATGGTTTAATTCTCTTGATCCTGGTTGTGTGCGTAGTCCCCAGGATATGATTTATTACTTCTCTGCTAAATATTTCCCTGCTCATAAGAAACAAGCTGCTTTAAGAGATATATATAATTTTGTGCAAATTGAAGAAGGGAGTCTCCCACAAGCTTGGGGGAGGCTTCTCCAATTACTTAATGCTTTGCCTGATCATCCTCTTAAGAAAAATGAAATACTTGATATCTTTTATAATGGACTAACCGATGCCTCCAGAGATTACCTGGATAGTTGTGCTAGTTCTGTTTCCAGGGAAAGAACGCCGGATGAAGTTGAAATTATATTGAATAATATGTTGACAAATGAAAATAATTGGACAACTCCGGAGCCAATTCCTGAGCCTATTCCTAAACCAACTCCGAAGAAGAGGGGTATTCTATTTCTTACTCCTGAAGATATGCAAGAGGCAAATAAATCTATGAAAGAAAAAGGTATTAAAGCTGAAGATGTTAAGAATTTACCTCCTATTGAAGAAATACATGGTCTTAATTTACCGCCCGTTGAAGAAACATATAATCTTAATCCTTTACCTATTGAAGAAACTCATGGTCTTGATAACCCGACACAGGTAGTAAAGGTAAATTCTCTCTATAGATATGATAAAGCTGTAATCCCATTCACTAAAATTGCTAGCACATGCTTAGATGAGTTTGATAAATTTATGGCTAAGCAAGAAGATTTTAATGCTTATTTTGGTAGACAATTGAAATACAATTCAAATATGCTTGGACACATGGGTGATTATATGGCTAATGTTAAAGGTGAACTTAAACTTATTAGTAAACATGCTTCTATGGTTACCACTCAAGTAGAACAAGTACTTAAAGCTCAAAATGATTTGCTCAATGAATTGAATAATAAAGATAATGATTATGCTGTTAGAGTGGTTACTAGAACTGGTAGAATGACTCGGGAACCTTTATATCCTGAAGGCCATCCTAAGAGAATTGAGCAAGATTCTCAGAGAAATAATATAGATGCACCTAGCTCTTCTAAAAAGAAGAAAAAGAAAAATGATAGGACTTTGCATGCTTCTAGTGATCCTATTGTTGAAACACCTGAGAATCCAAATGATATTTCTATTTCTGATGCTGAAACTCAATTTGGTAATGAACCTGAAACTAGTGATAATGTTAATGATAATGTTCATAATGATGCTCAACCTAGTAATGACAATGACATAGAAATTGAACGTGTTGTTGATCTTGATAACCCACAATCAAAGAATCAACGTTATGACAAGAAAGATTTTGTTGCTAGGAAACACGGTAAAGAAAGAGAGCCATGGGTTCAGAAACCCATGCCCTTTCCTCCTAAACCATCCAAGAAAAAGGATGATGAGGATTTTGAGCGCTTTGCTGAAATGATTAGACCTATCTTTTTACGTATGCGATTAACTGATATGCTCAAAACCAATCCTTATGCTAAGTATATGAAAGATATTATTACAAATAAAAGAAAAATACCGGAAGCTGAAATTTCCATCATGCTTGCTAATTATACTTTTAAGGGTGGAATATCAAAGAAACTTGGAGATTCAGGAGTACCCACTATACCATGCTCCATTAAAAGAAACTATGTTAAAACTGCTTTATGTGATCTTGGAGCCGGTGTTAGTGTTATGCCTCTCTTTTTATATCGTAGACTTGATTTGAATAAGTTGACACCTACTGAAATATCTTTGCAAATGGCTGGTAAATCAACTGCTATACCTATCGGTATTTGTGAGGATGTGCCTGTTGTAGTTGCAAACGTTACTATTTTAACGGACTTTGTTATTCTTGATATTCCCGAGGACGATAGTATGTCTATTATTTTTGGAAGACCCTTTTTGAATACTGCAGGGGCTGTTATTGATTGCACTAAAGGCAATGCTACTTTTCATGTTAATGGTAATGAGCATACGGTACACTTTCTGAGGAAACGACCTCAAGTTCATAGTATCAACTCTATTGGAAAAATTCCATCGATTATATTTGGAGGTTTTGAATTTCCTCTTCCTACTGTCAAGAAAAAATATGATATTCTTATTATTTGGGATGTGCATATCCCCGTTGAGGTAACACAGTGTTATTCGAAATTTCTCCGGTTCCATGTTATTCGGAATGAGTTCGTTAACAAGACTTGATCAACCTTGTTAGTGGATTCCTTTTGATGATCATGAGATGGATGAAACTAGAAGGCACAACCTTCTGTACCCCACTTTTACTTTCTGTTATTTATGTTAAATAAAATAAAAATAAATATTTTTCTGTCTGTTATCTGATTATCCGTGCAATATAAAAATACCTCGAAAATAAAAGTTCTCCAAATGCCCTGAAAATTAAATATGATTTTTTCTAGAATATTTGAGGATTTATGGAATTGAGAACACACCAGGGGGGCCAACCACCTTGCGACGAGGGTGGAGGGCGCGCCCCCCTGCCTTGTGGGCCCACGGTGGCCCTCCTCCACTTATTCTTGCACCCATACACTCCTTCTTCCTCCCCCAAACACGAAAAACCAGCTCAAACCCGAGTCCAAACTCGTTTTGCTGCCATTTTCGAACTCCTTGCTCAAAGCACCTCTCACAAAACTGCTTGGGGAGATTGTTCCTTGGTATGTGACTCCTCCATTGGTCCAATTAGTTTTTGTTCTAGTGCTTTATTCATTGCAAATTTGTGTTGCTTAGGTGACCCTGTTCTTGAGCGTGCATGTCAAATTTATATGGTCAAAAGTAGTTTTGATGCATGATATAGGCCCTAGGCACTTGTAGGAGTAGTTGCTATCAATATTATTGAGTTTGGTTTACTTTTATTTTGAAGTTACTAAAAATTTCAGAATTTTTCAGAAAATTATGAGGAGACTTTTGAGGGGCTCATCGAGCCAAAGCTCGAAGGAGAAGGCGCCGAAGCCTAAGTATAATTTGCCTCGCACTGCGGAGGTTCGGGCGTGTGAATGGCCTTCCGAGGATTTCTTAAGAGCAGACGGGATTTATGAAGATTTTCATGAGTTGGCTCAGACTGCAGGCCTTACTGCTTTCCTCCACGACCAACGCGATCAGTATCTCTTGCTCACAAATACCTTTGTGCATAACTTTCATTTCCATTCTAGGAACTCACCACCTACGGTGGAGATTCATTTATATGATGAGCATAAGGAGATGTCACTTTATGATTTTTTCGGATCTGTTTAGTCCCTTTTAAGGGCAGTACAGAAGAACCACATCGTGATGATGTGGAGGGATTTATTGACACTATCACTGTAGGGGAAACAAGGAAGGTTTCCGATGCGTGAATCACTAGCATACACTTTCCTGTTTTACGTTATTTTGCATTATTTGCTAGTCGTTGCTTAATTGTTCGCGGAAACTGTGGAAACCTGAGTATCCCTGATAACTCTTTTAGTATGGGCATCATTATTGCCAAACGGTTAAGTCTGAACCGTACCAAGGGCCCCATCTTTGGAGGCATCTATGCTACACGCCTAGCTGCATATTTTAACATACCTATTAGGCATGCTGAGAAGGAAGAAAAAGTGTTGCCTCGTGTTTATTTAGATTATAAAAGTATGGTAGCACATGATTTTTATTGTTAAGAATAGGGAAGGGGAGCTTAAATATCAATTGTTCTTTAATAAACATCATCCTGAGATTATTACCTTGTCTGCTCCTTCTTTGTTTGATTTGACTGTAGACACGTACCTTGTTCCGTTGACGGCTATCCACGCCTACCGAAACCCTGCACCAGCCGAGGAGTCAGAGCCGGAACCACAATTTGATCCTTCACGACAGTCTAATTATTAGTGGGATCCAGAGATGATTGTCAGCCAATGGCAATCAGAGCCTTCCTCGTCTACATCACAGTACGACCCCAACAACTATTATTATGGATATCCGCCAGGCCAGCCATGACCATAGACCAACTTAGGCCAAAAGCCTAAGCTTGGGGGAGTACGTATTTCCCACCGATATTACATTCATGTTCACACACTCATTGCTAAATGTCGGTGCTCATACTTTTTCATTGTATCATCTATGCTAGTTTATTTTCCTTTTTATGATTTCTTGATATTGACCGAACCTCGATGGCAAGATCCGATCCGTTGTTGCGGCCCGATCTTTCACGACACTCCACCTCCAATAGCAGCAACCTCTCGCCCGCGCACGCGATGTACACGAAATAGAGGGTTTGAACCTTGCGGCTCTACACGAGAAAACCAATCTCGACGACGGTACTCACGCGCAAAACAATTTCCTCGCAGAAATCGCAACACAGAGGTTTTCTAAAGCTTCCTCCAAAACTTAGGGATTTTAGACAGCTTCCCCCAAAACTCGATACAGGTATTTACCCTAAAACCACATCATGTTTATTCATAAAATATAACCTGATTTTTACAGCAACACACTATGGCTTTATATAGCAGCCAGAACATCTATCCTGACTTGGAAAGCAAGCTCCCTGACTAAAACTCACGGAAAACAAAGAAAGGAAACCTGGATTGGACGCCATATTTAAATAATACTAAAATATTATATGCTTTATATTCTAGCAATATAATCCTTACAAAAGATTGACCTGGACTCTTTTGAACTTGTGCGTAGACATCTAACTGCTCTGTTGGTGGACCCCATCCAATATCACATAAGTTTAAACAGTCACGTATCTTCATGATTGGCTTGTTAAAGGGTAGACCACCCTTCTTCTTGCGTGGACGAAATAAGAAAATAATTCGAACCCTTGTTCTGGAGAATCGTGCAAAGAAATCAACAAATATATTTGTTGTTTTATCTCTGACCAACGTACGTAACCTGCATGCATATCTATCAATCCTTGGCTGGTCTCTTTCCTCCAAAAGATAAAAACAAACTCCCTTTGTACTATACGTGCAAGTACTAGTCTGTTTTAGCATGAAGACAATGATGCATCTGGTCAGCTCCAGGCTTGCTCCTCTAGTTTGCTCGTGTGTACTTTCCTGATTGACCAATGTAATCGTTGTTTGTCTCAACTTGTTCTGATCATTGCACGATGTTGCATGCCTGGACGTAACGGCGACTAGCTCATCGACGTCTTCGTATTTCTGCCGTGGACAGGTTGAAACATGTACATCGCCCACTGTGATTTCTAATGATGCAGCAACAACTTGATCCCGACCATTAGCTTGTGTGTCGTCATTGTAATTGGTACACTTACAACCGGTTGTATCATTTCTTCTTGTGTGTTTAATAAACCTTAAGGAAAACAAAAAAAATTAGTTGTAGATTTTAATTAGTTTACTTTCCATGCTTGTAGTAGTAATTAAAAAGAAAACCCAAAAAGATTTCCTGTTCTTCTTTTGCTTGTTGGGAGCTTTCCCGTGTAAATAGTTTTATTTCTTTTCTTTTCTTTGGGGGTCGATAGGAGAAGACCATGATTAAATTGTTGAAGAGGCTCTTATATGCATTATTGTTGATCTGACAAAAGAGCCCATATTGCCTTGTCTTCTCCTATTTATTAAATGCTTGCAGATTCCAGCTTAGTCCAATGCACATGCACTATTATTATTATTATTCACATCGTTCAGTCGTGCAAGTGAAAGGCAATTATGATGATATATGATGGACTGGCTGAGATGAGAAAAGCTGGAATGAACTCGACCTCTTTTGTTTTTGTAAATATGATTAGTTCATCGTTCCTGATTCGGCCTATTATGAATAAACATGTTTGCAATGACAACTAGAGATCATAGTTTCTTGTGCCATGCTTGATTAGCTATGAGTTATAATGGTTTACCTTGCGTGCCAACATGCTATTAAAATGGTTATGATGTGGTATGATAGGGTGGTATCCTCCTCTGAATGATTTAAGTGACTTGACTTGGCGCATGTTCACGCATGTAGTTGAAACAAAATCAACATAGCCTTCATGATATTTATGTTCATGGTGGATTATCTCCTACTCATGCTTGCATTCAGTGTTGATTAATTGTAATGCATGTTCATGACCGTTGTCGCTCTCTAGCTGGTCACTTCCCAGTCTTTTGCTAGCCTTCACCTGTACTAAGCGGGAATACTGCTTGTGCGTCCAAACTCCTTAAACCCCAAAGTTATTCCACATGATTCCACTATACCTACCTATATACGGTATCTACCTGCCGTTCCAAGTACATTTGTATGTGCCAAACTCTAAACCTTCAAATAAATATCCTGTTCTGTATGCTCGAATAGCTCATGTATCAACTAGGGCTGTCCGTATCTTCCATGTTAGGCGGGTTATTCTCAGGAGGAGTGGACTCCGCTCCTCACTCACAAGATAAATGGCTGGTCACCGGGATGCCCAGTCCCATGCTTTATGCAAACTAAATCAAAATAATT
The DNA here is from genome assembly GCF_018294505.1 of Triticum aestivum. NCBI lineage: Eukaryota > Viridiplantae > Streptophyta > Magnoliopsida > Poales > Poaceae > Triticum > Triticum aestivum. Next base: position 451,658,316 of record NC_057806.1, read on the forward strand.
GCAAACAGAACTCCCCCTGGGTCTCTTGTTAGTTGGAGGCACTCGTTGTTTCGAGCAAGCCATGGATTGATGCTTGTTGGTGGAAGGGGGAGTATAAACTTTACCATTCTGTTTAGGAACCGCCTATAATGTGTGTAGCATGGAAGATATCGCCATCTCTTGGTTGTTATGTTGACAATGAAAGTATACCGCTCAAAATATTATTCACATCTGTTTCAAAACCGAGCTCTGGCACCTCTACAAATCCCTGCTCCCTCTGCGAAGGGCCTATCTATTTACTTTTATGCTGAGTCATCATCCTCTTATTAAAAAGCACCACTTGGAGAGCACTGCTGTCATTTGCATTCATTATTGTTAGTTTACATTGAGTATGACTTGACTGGATCTCTTTTACCATGAATTACAATGTCTAGTCAGTCCTTGTTCTTTAAAGGTGCTCTGCATTTATGTTTTGCGGTCTCAGAAAGGGCTAGTGAGATACCATCTCGTTATATCATATTATGATTGTTTTGAGAAAGTGTTGTCATCCGACTTTTATTATTATGGCTCGCTAGTTGATTATGCTATTGATATGAGTAACTTGAGACCTATGTGTTATTGCGAATGTAGTTAGTTATAATCTTTGCTGAAAACTTGAATGCTGGCTTTACATATTTACAACAACAAGAGCAAACAGAGTTTGTAAAAGTTTTTCTTTATCACTTTCAGTTTGTTAATTGAATTGCTTGAGGACAAGCAAAGGTTTAAGCTTGGGGGAGTTGATACGTCTCCAACGTATCTACTTTTCCAAACACTTTTGCCATTGTTTTGGACTCTAACTTGCATGATTTGAATGAATCTAACCCGGACTGACGTTGTTTTCAGCAGAACTACCATGGTGTTATTTATGTGCAGGAGCAAACGTTCTCGGAATGACCTGAAACTTCACGGAGACACTTTTCAGAAAATAAGAAAAATACATGCCAAAGATGAAGGCCAGGGGGCCCACCATCTCTCCACGAGGGTGGGGGCGCCCCCCCCCCCCCCAACCTCGTGGGCCCCCTGTTGCCTCTCCGACTCCAACTCCACCTCCATATATTGAGTTTCGATGAGAAAAAAATCAGAGAGAAGAAATCATCGCGTTTTACGATACGGAGCCGCCGCCAAGCCCTAAAACCTCTTGAGAGGGCTGATCTGGAGTCCGTTTGGGGCTTCGGAGAGGGGAATCTGTCGCCATAGTCATCACCAACCATCCTCCATCACCAATTTCATGATGCTCACCGCCGTGCGTGAGTAATTCCACCGTAGGCTTGCTGGACGGCGATGGGTTGGATGGGATCTATCATGTAATCGAGTTAGTTTTGTTAGGGTTTGATCCCTAGTGTCCACTATGTTCTGAGATTGATGTTGCTATGACTTTGCTATGCTTAATGCTTGTCACTAGGGTCCGAGTGCCATGATTTCAGATCTGAACCTATTATGTTTTCATCAATATATGAGTGTTCTTGATCCTATCTTGCAAGTCTATAGTCACCTATTATGTGTTATGATTCGTTAACCTCGAAGTGACAATAATCGAGATACTTATCGGTGATGACCGTAGTTTGAGGAGTTCATGTATTCATCATGTGTTAATGCTTTGTTCCGGTTCTCTATTAAAAGGAGGCCTTAATATCCCTTAGTTTACGTAAGGACCCCGCTGCCACGGGAGGGTAGGACAAAAGATGTCATGCAAGTTCTTTTCCATAAGCATGTATGACTATATTCAGAATACATGCCTACATTATATCAATGAACTGGAGCTAGTTCTGTGTCACCCTAGGTTATGATTGTTACATGATGAACCGTATCCGGCATAATTCTCCATCACCGATCCATTGCCTATGAGCTTTCCATATATTGTGCTTCGCTTATTTACTTTTCCGTTGCTATTGCTATTATCACTACAAAATACCAAAAACATTGCTTTTACTATTGTTACCTTTTGCTACTATTACCACTACTATCATATTACTTTGCTACTAAATAATTTGCTGCAGATATTAAGTTTCCAGGTGTGGTTGAATTGACAACTCAGCTGCTAGTACTTGAGAATATTCTTTGGCTCCCCTTGTGTCGGATCAATAAATTTGGGTTGAATACTCTACCCTCGAAAACTGTTGCGATCCCCTATACTTGTGGGTTATCAGTTGTCTAAGTACCCTCGTAGACTGTAAGCGGAAGCGTTTATCAACGCGGTTGATGTAGTCGTACACCTTCACGATCCGTCCCGATCAAGTACCGAACGTACGGCACATCCGCATTCAGCACACATTTAGCTCGATGACGTCCTCGCCTTCTCTATCCAGCAAGAGGGGCGAAGTAGTACATGAGTTCCGGCAGCACGACGGCGTGCTGACGGTGTTGGTGAAGAACAATCTCCGCAGGGCTTCGCCTAAGCACTACGAAAACTATGACGGAGGATAAACTAGAGGGGACGGGGTAGCCGGCACACGGCTTGGTATTTCTTGATGTCTCTTGGGTGCTAGCACTACCTCTCTATTTGTATGTTGAGCCTTGGGGTCGAAATTTGGAGTAAAAGCCTCCACAAAGTCGGTTTCACCCGAAAGGCAAGAGTCCTTCTTGGACTCCAGGGCCAGATGCCAGGGTTCCCAGCGTCTGGACCCAGACGCCAGGGACCCTGGCGTCTGGCCTATGGACTCCGCAAAACTTCCTTTTGTGCTTTTCTAAAAACCTTGTGAGCTTTCCCCTTTAGCCCAAATAAAGTGTTCTCATACCCAAACATTTCGGGAAACATCCGGAACCCCTTCCGATGAGTTCCGGAACTCTTCCGAAGACTAAACACTATTATCCCATATATCAAACTTTATCTCCGGACCATTCCAGAGTTCCTCGCCATGTCCGTGATCTTATCCGGAACTCCGAACAACATTCGGTTACCAACATACATAACTCATAAATACTATATCGTCAACGAATGTTAAGCGTGCGGACCCTACGGGTTCGAGAACTATGTAGACATGACTGAGACATTTCTCTGGTCAATAACCAATAGCGGAACCTGGATGCCCATATTGGCTCCTACATATTCTACGAAGATCTTTATCGATCGAACCGCATAACAACATACGTTGTTCCCTTTGTCATCGGTATGTTACTTGCCCGAGATTCGATCGTCGGTATCTCAATACCTAGTTTAATCTCGTTACCGGCAAGTCTCTTTACTCATTCCGTAACACATCATCCCGCAACTAACTCATTAGTTGCAATGCTTGCAAGGCTTAAGTGATGTGTATTACCGAGTGGGCCCAGAGATACCTCTCCGACAATCAGAGTGACAAATCCTAATCTCGAAATACGCCAACCCAACAAGTACCTTCGGAGACACCTGTAGAGCACATTTATAATCACCCAGTTACGTTGTGACGTTTGGTAGCACACAAAGTGTTCCTCTGGTAAACGGGAGTTGCATAATCTCATAGTCATAGGAACATGTATAAGTCATGAAGAAAGCAATAGCAACAAACTAAACGATCAAGTGCTAAGCTAACGGAATGGGTCAAGTCAATCACATCATTTTCCTAATGATGTGATCCCGTTAATCAAATGACAACTCATGTATATGGTTAGGAAACTTAACCATCTTTGATTAACGAGCTAATCAAGTAGAGGCATACTAGTGACACTATGTTTGTCTATGTATTCACACATGTATTATGTTTCCGGTTAATATAATTCTAGTATGAATAATAAACATTTATCATGATATAAGGAAATATAAATAACAACTTTATTATTGCCTCTAGGGCATATTTCCTTCAGCACCGAGTCTTCACTCTCAGCATGCGCTTCTTCCCTTCCATGGTACAAAACTTAGCCTGTCGTTTCCCAGCCCTTGAACACAGAAACCTCCTCAAGCGCCTACGTGCGTCGATACCCTTTGCATATTTCAAGTTGTCCTTCCTAATGCTGAAGTCACGCTTTTTCGCATAATCGTTATAGAAATCATATGCCCCCTCGTCTGTCCTGAACGTCGTGGACATCATCGTCCAATGCCTGGCCAGTGATTCTTGCTGGTATTCATCATACTCAGTGTCAAAATTGCACTCATCACCATTGGCATCATGATCGTTTTCGCAAGCACCACCAACCTCTCCCTGGAAAAAAATACAAACAACCTTATATGTCAGTAAGCAGTTGTATAAGGACTATCATATGTATTCACTTTCCACTACTTATTTTGCTCGAGTTGTCATTATAAGATGCATCGATATCGTTTTCGTCATTGGCATCATCGAAAAAATTCCACTCATAGTACCCTTCCACTTCCATCTGCGCAAATTGTAAATATGACATGTAAGATTTGATGCGTTTTTCATGTCACTTTAAAATAACCTACAATACATAAATCTAAACCTACATGGCTTCCGCTTTCAGCATATGAATCATCTACATCCATATCCTCATTGTCATCATCCCCTCCTATATGTGCAAAGTCAAACATGTTATTGTCATCGCGGATGCTTGTATTTAATATGGTTGACAACATGCAGACCACTTACATTGCCACTGTAAGACTCATCCAAACTCATATAATTTTCGTCGTCATGTTCGTCTTCATCCAATGACAATGATCCGTCCTCGCTACCGCCATCATCACCGTCATATCCTATTTCAGCATCAATCTACACACGTTCATATATAATCAAAAATCCATTCAAACATCACGTAACATCTTCGCAATTAAAATCCGTTTTCAAATCACTATGTCAGCGCCTCGCGTACTGCCTTCGTTAGACATGAGAATAGTATTGGGATTCGTCGGAGACTCGACGGCGAACAGCTACGAGCTGACGGTGGCGGAGGCGTCTGCCCGACCGAGGCGGTTGTCGGCGTCTAGTCACACACAACGCGAGGGTGAACAGCACGCCGAGCTGACGACGAGCCGTTGTCGGTGTCCGGTAGCGCACAACGCGTAGGTGTTTTTTTCCGTCGGCCAGGTATTGCCGGAGATGGTGGCGGCGGCGTGAGAGGTGGCGCCTAAGATGACGTGAAGATAGGGTTCGCCCGATCGTTTTTTTTAAATCACTCGAGTGTACGCAGCGGGGCAGGCGTGCATGCGGGCGGGCGTACACTGGGCATGGGCGCGGGCGGGCGGGCGTACGCGATGGCGCCGTACGATAACACCGGCGCGCGTACGGCGGGCGGGTATTTTAATACGGCGTGTGAAATGATCGCCCTATCCTTTATACATTTTGGGGTTGTACCCAAGCGCACCTCTACATATACATGCATCGGCTACGTGCGTCTGAATCTTTCTTATGACCGAACCATCGCCGCTAGGTACTTACTACTACTACTTCCGTGGTTGTTTGCATTGCAATTGAAACCCGGCCAGGTGGTCGGCGATCGCGGCGAAGCTCCCCGGCCGGACGGACAACGACGTCAAGAACCACTGGAACTCCAAGCTCAAGAAGAGGCACGTGATGCTGATGAGCACTGCGGCGGGGCCATCGACTTCCTCCAGCCGGAGTTGCTCCCCCGGCCACTCCTCCTCCCGCGCTTGTCGATCTCGAAGCAGCCCTCGCCACGGTCGACGACGGCGGGGAGCTCACCTGCGAAGCGGAGCAGCTCTACGCCGAGCTCATGGGGCTCATCGAGCAGAAGCCCACGGGCCACGGCCGGCAGCGCAGTCTGTTATAGCTACCGCTCAAAACCTCTCGACTCAGCGCAACCAGCGGAACACGATGAACATACGATGTTGTTTTTGCGTCACCGTCTTTCTGTCTCCCTTTTTATTATTAGAGAAAAGTATATTTTTCGTCTCTCAAAACTTCGAGATCCTGCCAAAAGTTGTCTGGCAGGTCTCACGATGAACACGATGAACATATGAAACTTGTCTGGTTTGAAGAGTTAAGGGTGCAACTTCTTCGGTTTTAGAGTTAAGGGATTAAATTTAGACTTTGCCAAAAATTAAGGTATGGAATTATTATTATTATTATTATTATTATTATTATTATTATTATTATTATTATTATGATGATGATGATGATGTACGGTCAGCCATCTGTAACACCAGCCACGTAAGAGAAAAATGACGTGGGCAGAGAGAATAGGAAAAAGAGCGGGGTCTGTCTGTAGAAATAACGACGATCGGTTGGCGTAAAAATCGCTGCCTACAGACGAGTTGTTTCCCGTTGATCGAGTATCGTGGGTGGGCCGGATGGATTTCTTGTTCCAAGAAATCAGCTTTCCCTTCATCTTATATATGGAAATACACGGTTTGACCACAGAGATATGATCTGAGTTGATCGCCATGATTTTACAAACCATCGGAGAGTTACGGCCGGCCTACCAGTCCACCCTGTTGTATGGATTGTCTAAAACTATGGTCTATAACTGACATGAATGCATCCTACAGACGGTGGCCGACTGAACCAATGTACATGTCCTTATATAAAAGGAAAAAGAAAAGAGGTTTGTGTCGAGCACAAAAAGGACGACGGTGCATACAGTCAAAGGGAAGGAAGCATTTCCTGCATGCTAGGGTCACAAGCAGGGGCGGAGTCAGGGGGGACGAGCAGGAGCCTGGCCCCCTAACGATCAACAATTTTAGTAGAAGCAACTAGTAACTATCAACGAAATTCAATCAATATACGTACTCGGCCTTTCCTAAATCCTGGCTCCGCCACTGGTCACAAGTCCATTAACTCACTCTCCTCCGTAAGAGCGACTACTAGTATAAGAAAGGGAAACACTTCATATCTATGGTCTGATATTGTTTTCGGCTACTTCACTCTCCTTGGTATGATCCTGACCCAACGGCTCTGTAGATTTCTTTCCCCACTACCACTCCTCCAAACCCTGCCTCTCATTAGAGATCTCACTGGCGGTCAAAAATGAAACGCCCCACCTCCACCTCCACCCGTTAACATTTTGCCACGCCTAGGCCGCAACTCAGGGCGGACACGGTCCGGTCCCTGACCGAGTCATTGTTTGGACCGGCCGCCGGCGGACCGGACGGACCAACCGGACCAGACCGGCGGCGGCGAAGCCCGGGCCAGACCGAGCGGACCGACCAAACATCACCGGCGACGACGTCCTCTGGTGCAGTGGCGAGGTGCACGATGCGCGCGGCGGCGCGGGTGCTTTGGTGGGCTGGACGACGTGCGCGAGCGCTGAAGCCGAGGTGGACGACGTGCCGTAGGAAGTGCGCTGGACAGCGGCCATGGTGTGTTCCTTAGCAGATTTTTCTGTACCATGCAAGTAGTTTAGCGCGTGCATTAGCCCACGATTCTCTGTGTACGGGCCTTGCCATAATTGACGGATCAATTCTGACGTGAAGTTGGTATTGGGATGACACCGTGATTGTCGGATCGAACCATTTTCTCTCTCTCGTTCCTTCTGTTTTCTGCATGTTCGACTAAATAAAAGGAACTGCATCATGGGATGGCGCCTGATTATTGGATTGAACCCATTTCTCTCATTAGTGCCAAATAAAAGGAACGGCAGCGAGGAATTGACGTGGGAAGGCGCCTTAATTATCGGATCGAATCATGTTTATCTCGTTCTCTATATTTTCTCTCGGTTAAAAGGAAAACAAAACGGTAGGACGTGACTGCCTCTTGTCCCTGTTCCTCTCGATAATCACGGGTGTGACAGCGTTTCCTTCTTTGTTGGACTCAATAAAAGGAAACAAGTTGAGGAGGGGCGCCGCCATGCGGGAGAAGGACGTCGGGGCGTCGCCGTCGGAGTCGCAGCGCGCGGATCTCACCGGCCAGAGCATGGTGTCGCCGCTGGCCGCGATGACATGAACAGCCGGCAGCGCGCTTCGGTCCGCTCGGTCGGACCGGTTAAAGACCAGACCAGACCGAGCTAAATTTCGGGCTGAAATTCTCTAACCGGATCGGTCAATTTCTTGAGCGGGCCAGGACTGTATGGCCCGGTCCTGAACGTGTCACGAGCGGGCCGAAAAGCCCGCTCGCTCTGTCCAGCCTGAGCCGCAACTAGCCACATCTGCCCGCCCCCCAAAAAGAAGAAGAAAAAACTAGCCACATCTCCGAAAATGCTGCAGCCACTACAGGAAAAACACACGTGGCCTAGTATCATATGGTAAGCCGAGTGTTGAAACACGGGTTAATTTACGGCTTATATGATGGCACACGACAAACAGGTGGTACTCGGCTTATCTACGTGTACGCCGTGAACACCGCGTTCAGACATTCAGCTTAAACAGCCCACACGGCGTACACTCCGGTAAGCCGAAGTTGCCTCGGCAAAGCAGTCGGATTACAGTGCAACTCAGGGCAAAGCGTACCTGCCACGTGGCCCGCACGCTGCCCGCTAACGGCTCGTTGGATGGCTGGGAAAATCGACTTAAGCCAAAAGAAAATTCAGATGCCCTGTTAAATAGGCGGCCCTTACAAACTCCTTTTATTCATTTTGGGTTCGGACGTGCACTTTATTCGTCCATGCACCATATATAGGTCATGCATCCGCCCAAGTGACGTTGTACTCGCCGACCTCCTCCCCGGTGATGCCCAGCGCGTCCCAGACCGCCTGGGAGGCGTCCACGACGTTGTTGCGGCACGGCGGCTGGAAGGCGTGCTCGCGGTCGCACCCGTTGACGGTGTCGCACTCGTCGACGACCTTGGCCAGCACGGACCTGCCGTTGGCCCGGATCCGTATGCTCTTGCCGCAGCGGGAGCCCCCGCTGTACCACCCCGTGGACAGCGCCACCACGCGCTCCGAGTTGTGGTGGAACGCGCCGTCGCACTCCGACGGGTCCCCGCCGTCGCCGCCCGCGTCGAAGTCGTTCAACGTCATGACCGCCCGGGTGGACGAGGAGACCGGCGGCGAGCACGTGTACGTCGGGTACGCCTGCCCGGCCTTGCAGCAGTCCTCGCACGAGTGGCCCCGGCTCGGCCGGAGCGTGCCGCTCGGCCCGCAGCCGGCGCCGGCGCCGGCGAGCAGCAGGTGGCTCGCCGCTAGCGCGAGCAGAAGGAGGCGGCTGGTGGACCTCGGCATCTTTGTGAAGTTTTGATGGCCGAGCGGTGTGGGTGTGAGACTCTGAGAGTGAGAGTGTGCAGTGGCCAGCTCTCTATATAGGCAGGCAGCGTGTTCGTCCAGTGCGCGTGCTCCGGCGCTTGTTTGCGACTCGTATTTCGTCCCGTGTGACCTTGCATGTGCTGCGGTTGAGGATGAGGATTCGTGAACGAACTGGCTTTCTTCACGCGATCGCAGAGAAAATGCCTCAAAAGTCAAGCTGAGGCGGCGAAGGAGCGAGAAGAGGACAGTACAGGGATGGCGATGCGACATGGAAATGTCAAGGAGATGCGTTCATGCGTAGCAATAGCAGCCGAAATAGGGGAGCCTGTTATAAATGCTAGACGCGCCGTCCTGCTACGGGCACCTCATGGCATGACATCCATCCCTCCCGTGTCGCCTCTCTAACACCGTTGCGGATACGCGGGGAGGACTTGTGTAGGATCTGTTCTTAGGTGAGATCAATGGGATCGAATTTTTTAAAGGTACAAAAGATGTTCAAAAATTAGGAAAAAAAATTGGAGACACACATTCATGTGTGATGTACAAGCTTAAAAAGTTCTAGCTCCTAATTCGAACTATACTTATTGGACCGAAAAAGACAAAATCAGATGTGAATAGTATCAAATACTATTCACCCCAATGCTGACACTATTCATAGTTGAACTTGTCTTTTTCGAATCTCTAACTGTAGATCGAGTTTTGAGCTGATTTTTTTGTAGTTATAGACATGCCCCGCGTGTATGTTGTACATTTTTTTCAGATTTTTTTGGATTGTCTAAATATGAAATGTTTGGGTTGATCCTACGATCTCACCTAAAGGGCTGATCCTATACTAGTCTTCTCCGCGGATACGCTTGATGTCCTAGTTGGGTAGGGTAGGGTTAAAGGGGACGACCGGGTTGGTGGTTCACTTCATCTTCATCCAACACCGTCCAAACATCTTTTGAACAATTATTAGGCCTCAAGATTAACTTTTATAAAGAGGTAAATTAATCGTTGGCGCTTGAACTTCTCATCGAGGATCACTTTGGTGCTTGTAGTTTTACAATACAGAAAAATGATTTAAAATCTTGGTACACGGGTCTAATATAGGCATTAAATATGATGGTGTGGCACCATATTTATGTTGCCATGCCCACATGTTGAGGGGCCCGCTCAGCGGCGGAACATTCTGGTTGGTCGTTGGGTCCAGCTGTCAGTGAACAACACCAAGAAATAATTCATATGAAAAATGAAACCGCCGACCACGCGCCATCCCTCCCGCGGCGTTGGATACTCAACCTCATGTGCCCATGCTTATAACTAGATTTTATGTCTTGTAAACCAATGCAAGTGATGCTTCTTTTGAGAAAAATGCAAGCAATGCTATTACAACACATGGACTGAGCACACACTCATGGGGCTGAACGGGCTGCAATCAGGGTGGCCCGTTTTTATATATTAGTCTTTTCAATTTTTTTGAAATGTATTTGGACATTTATCAATAAAGCAAGTGTTTAGCCTAAAAAAACTATTTCAATTTTTTTGAAATATGTAAACACTATATGTAAATTATAATCACAACAATGAAAACAGATGTGAAAGTTTGCGTTTATGAAATAATAATCATACAAATAAAATAACTTATTTTTAGAAAATCGTTTAAATTTTCACCTATCATATATTCATACAACTAAATATATTATATGAATTATAAAAATGTTTGTATAATTTAAAAAGGTGTTCATGTATTTAATAACATATATTGGTGTAACTATAAAAAGCTTTATAAATTTAAATACTTTTCTATATAATTTTCAAATTTTGCGTTTTATAAAATATAAATGTGTATGTAAAAGTGTCATGCTTTAAGAAAATGTTCATTTCGTTTTAAAATGTGTTCACATTTTTTTAATAAAGTTTGTGTGTTTCCCAAAAATTATTTTTAAATAAAATAAATAGGAAATTATCTATGGAAAGATAAATACGAGTCTAGTGTGATGCCGATCATCAAAAGAATATTATTTAAATTATACAATTTTTTTGGTAATTCATAAATATGATTTAAATTATATGAATAGTTTAAAATAACACATGAATACTTTTTAAACTACACAAATTTTTTAAAGAATATTATTTTATTTGTATGTATATCATTTATATTTATATTCATTAATGTGGTTATGATTTACATAATTTTTAAAAAGGAAAAAAACTAACCTGTGGAAAATAGGCCATACTGATTGCAACCCATCTAAGCCCCACGACTTTGTTTGGTTACAAGAGATAAAGCCTAGTTATCATATCTATACATTGGAGTCACTGGGTGGAGGTGGCTAGCACAACTGACGGGATAACGACGATGTCATCGGTTTGTCCCCCGGAGGCTACCATTTTTCATATCAATTATTCTTTGAGAAAATTCCTTATGTAACACTATTTTAAATTTTGTTTCCATATTTAACACTGTAAAACTATTTCTTCCTTATATAACACCCTGTCTAAATTTTATGCCCTTTATAACACTTCTGTCCATTTTAAGCCTTAACAGTGTTAAATGACACATGAAAAGATCTATTTGCCCCTCGTGGGTATGTGACCAAAAATTTCAAGTAAAATGCATTATGTGGTCTCTAAAGTAGTTGACGATGTTCAGAACTGTCCTCTAACTCATGAACTGTCTCAACTAGTAGAATGCCCGTGCGTTGCTACGGGCTTTCGAAATATTTTGCTGGAGTTATATAAATATAATACATATTAAATTTCACATGTATAAAAAAATAGGTAGTAACAGTTGGATAATAATTGAAGTCCAATTCACTTGCAATGTAAGTTGATTAAAGGTAATTTGACAATGTATACATAAAGAACGTTAATCTAACTATTAATGTGTTACGAATTAAGATCTGTTTGATGCGCTTAAGATATTCTCACACAATATCAAAAATTTATCTTTAGCTTCATTCACATTATATTTGTTCAAGTATAATAAAAGTCTTCTTCCGCAACTGATAACCATCATGCAAAAGCAATATACCTAGTTAGTATGAATATTCTTTTGTGTAAGGTCTAAAAATGTGCAACAAAGAATACTAACCGTGACGTACCCAATTTTTTTACCGTTTCACAAGAGCATGAAATCAAAAACAAAATAGCCAGACATATCCCTGCAATTTTCTAACTTAATATTATCTTGAATATGATGAAGACAAAATCAAATGCTTGTATCTTGAATGTTATGATAATGAAATATATAAATTTATCTATTCGTGCTCGTTAGAATACCAACCGGAAATATATATTGTCATCTAGATATATCTGAATTTCAGACGGGTTGCGTAATTTTGAGTGTGTCGTTGAATTCTCTCGCAAATCTTTGTAATTTCACTAAATACCTCAAAGTTTTAATCTCTGATGACTATGATATGTATCGGCCGACGAATGCATATAAAAGATAAATCTACAAGTGGTAACGTTTAAAAACCATAAATCATGACTACAATGGACAAGAGACCTTACTTACCAAGTTGCAGGATGAGATGTTGTTGTCTACCCAGGTCAGCTATCAAACAATGTTACCAACATATGAATATGCTTCACGCGGAAATTTCTCCTCCTACAGCCACGTGTCCGCTCCTATCCCCACTGCCTCCCTTCCAACAACGGTGTCGCCACATCCTCCTCTACCCTCCATGGCGTCGACTGGCCCTTCGTCTCCCTACCACTGGTCGAACCCGCCACCTGATGTCCCCATAACCTACCTTCTCTGAATGGTGTCACCTACAACCTCCTCTCGTCGCCACCTCATTGGCGGCCTCCTTCTATGCTGACAATCTCTCGCGCCACCACATCGGCACCAAGTCTGCGCGCCTACCGGTCTGGCATCCTGGACAGCCGGATCCGACTGGTCGATGCAGAAGGGCTCGCCGCTGACGACACCCTAGTCGCCTAAATCGGGCACAAAGGTGTGGCGCAACGAGGATGGATGTGGCCTTGTCATCTATACGAGGCACGGAGGTGTGACGCGGCAAGGAGAGAGGAACCGCACCCTTGTCTTCTAAATCATGTTGTGTTTGTTTCCGACGGCACAAATCTTCATCTTCTCTTCCTCATCTCATCTCCGCCCATCACGGTACTTGGCTCTACTCCATGTCTCTCCGCCATAGCATGTAGTTTTTCGTCACATCCTAAATATCCCCATTCCGTTGTGCATGTCCTACATCCTCCCTGACATGTATTTCATCACACTAACTTTATTTGCTCCGTTGGCACCGTAGATGTCACTTGGCAACAATTAGCAACGCCTTGATGCATCAACAAAATTAAAATATGCAATACAATGAGATCAGGTTTATACGATACAATGAGATTTATGGCACTACATTGGGCATTACGTCAAAATTCAACGGCGATGAGCGGCTACAGCGGCAGAGCAACCAGGGGGGGGGGGCAATTTCAAAATAAAAGCAAAATTTGCACAAAAAACAGATGCGGCTCATAGTCTCACAATATAATCTGGAACAGAATATACATCTTACATACATATATCTATATAGCTTGTTCACACATATACATATGTGGTATTGTAGACAATTACTATTGTAATTTAGTGAGTGCTCCATTTTTGCGGTAGTCCACCAAGCCCTCTACCAATATCTGTGACAACCCCGTTGCTCGGTAAGTGAAGGATACATCACAAATACTCTGAAAAACAATGAAAAATAAACATAGTTGCGAAATGAAGATATTATTATTTAAATGCAACAGCCGGAGAGCTGGCTTCCGTTCAAGCTGAACGAGCCATGATCCCACGGGTTTTAATGCATCCCTTTGTGTAAATAACAATGGAATTGATACATTACTTTAATATAGCATTTGCGAGGATTGATGCTTAGTGTTCAGCTACATTTCTTTATTCCTGCGTACACACTGGATGGATTTAATTCAGATGAAGATAAAGAAAAAACAGTGCACCCATCCTATGCACATGGCATATCCATTAGAGAATTAGTGGCAGTGGCTAACCTAAATAGTTTGGAATTACATTACACAAAAAGAGAAAAGGGAAATCTGTAGACATCATATCATATAGCTAGAATGACAAACATTGGCTCCTAACTGAACTGAACTAAACTGGCAGCCAAAACTTTACTTGAACTAAACTAAATGCCAACTTGAGCTAATTTAACTGGTCCGAAAAGATCATTTTATAGCTGTGTCAGAGATAACCATGGAAATAATTGATAGAACATAAAAAAAGAAAAACAACATTTATCTTCTTGTATGCGAACAAGTGACAGGAATATACAAACAGAATTACCTTCATCACTGACCACACCAATGTCCATATCCTCCGTAGGGAAGGTCTCTGACCGATGTTTTAAGAGAAAAATTGCAGTGAAGGAGAAAGAAGAGAATCAGTCAGGTAGTTAATGAGCAGTAGAATCACCTTTGATGTGATGGTGATGCTTCGCTAGTTTTGTACATAAATGCTGTCAATTTTTAGTTCATCTTTATCCTACAACATCCACGCGTTATACAAAACAAGGAAAAGCAAAAAACAAATGAAAACGTGGTTGACATTAGAAAATAAATCACTGGCGATTTGAAAGGGGCAAACCCGCTCAAACGTAGTCATCATCAGACCACCACATATATCCATCCATGATACATAAAGGTGGGGAGTAAATTACCTTGGATGAGAACTAATTAATTGCCAGGCGGCTGAAGCTGCCAAACATGCCACAGCTAAATACATGGATTCTGTCAGGGACATGGGCGCATGAAAAAGACAAAATAATGAGCCAAAACAAGTAGAGCAGGTCGCGAACAAAAAGCAAATGATTGAAGGGTTCATATAGAGAGGGGAAAGAGGTGGGTGAGAATACCCGCAGGCACCACAACAGCTATAGACACCAAGGCGCCATGTTGAACATAGACAGTTCTTGATACCAAAATAAGATCCCCAATTCCCTCCCCCCCCCCACCCCCCACCCCCGCCCCCCTCTCTCTCTCCCTCCCACTCTCTCTCTCTCTCTCGGAAAAGATGTATTCAGTATAGAACATAGGTCACAGGAATATAAGCAAAATAAAATAAATCATAATATCAAAATGCAGGAACAAACTTGAATTTGTTAGGGAGAGAGAGAGAATTGACCTTGTTCTTCACCAAAATCTTCTTCAAGATTCTTCTTCTTCTAATCATGTTTAGAAAAATAAGGGAAATCCAAATTAAATTCAGCTAGCTAACAAGGCATGCAAATTTAACTCTGCTCACCTGTAGTGGGTTAATAAACGTTGAATGCTGCTGGCCATAAAATTGCTGTAGATCAACTCCACGAACACCAGCAGGGAACATTGCCATGCGAGGACCAACAGTTTGAGCTATTGAAATAGGATGCTATTGTGAATACCGTGCTTGCAACAAACAATAATATTAGTGTCGGAAAATCTAATTGCTGCACAAAAGCAGCACAAATAAATAAACAACATTGAAACCCTATTTAGGTAACATGTATACAATTTTTCGTGGTCTCCTGGGTATTCAAGTACATCCGTGCATCAGGCACGACCTTTGTGAATGTCTCAATAGTATATTTAATTCTCCGAGAATCAAAAAGAAGATTTGCCCTCCATTTAGACAATGGGTAGCATAACTACACCAGCATGCTCATAGAATACATCGCAAATGTCGAATTCAGTTATTTACACGAGGAATGGCTGTCGTACTGGCATGCTTCACCAAGAATTATGTAAGAGCTAGTTATTCCTATCAAGCGTGCACATACTATGCAAAAAAAACCAAACGATTGTAAAACAGAGGGAAATCATCTAAGACTATTGACATAAAAAGATAACTTAGTCCATTCCAATAACCCCGTAGAACATTTTATCTTTTCTAACTGAACTTTGGATTTGCAAAATAGCACATTCTTGAGAAGCAACAACTTTAGCTTGCCTAAAATTTTACCTTACTGGTTTACATGACAGCTGTGCATTTCTTGAAAGCTAAAACTACAGAACGGGTAAAGAGAAATTCGTATTTTAGTATTTGAGAGATTCCTTTCATATGCATGTTTCAGGAAAGTACAGTGTAGGAGGACATAATATTTTTTCACCAATCAAGACACACAAGCAAAAATTACAGAAGGGGCTAAGAGAAATCTGTGTATTAGTATTTAAAAAATTCCTTTCATATGCCCGATTCAGAAAAATAAAGTGTGGGATGCCATCTGCAAGGGAATGTCGGTTGATTCCTTTGTCAACAAAAAGATACTGGAGTAAGCAAGAGCAAGTAAGTTAAAAGAAAACTCATATATTACTTCCTCCTAGAAGTATTCTGTATGAAATTGATTTGTACAAAATATTGTAGATGCTTTACTTTAGATGGGATTGCGTAGCTGGATAGCACTGGTCCTCCATGGATCCGCGGTGAGACCCAGCCGTGGAGTAAAACAAGGAGAAAGTCGGGGTGAGCTCATCCATGGATCCGGTAGCGACCACCGTGGCCACCTCGCTGGCGTCATCGGTGGTGGGCGGGGAAGCTACGTCGGTTGTGGCCATGGCCAGATCCGACGACGGGAGATCGGGGAGGAAGAAGATTTGCCCTCCATTTAGACAATGGGTAGCATAACTACACCAGCATGCTCATAGAATACATCGCAAATGTCAAATTCAGTTATTTACACGAGGAACGGTCGTCGTACTGGCATGCTTCACCAAGAATTATGTAAGATCTAGTTATTCCTATCAAGCGTGCACATACTATGCAAAAAAAACCAAACGATTGTAAAACAGAGGGAAATCATCTAAGACTATTGACATAAAAAGATAACTTAGTCCATTCCAATAACCTCGTAGAACATTTTATCTTTTCTAACTGAACTTTGGATTTGCAAAATAGCACATTCTTGAGAAGCAACAACTTTAGCTTGCCTAAAATTTTACCTTACTGGTTTACATGACAACTGTGCATTTCTTGAAAGCTAAAACTACAGAACGGGTAAAGAGAAATCCGTATTTTAGTATTTGAGATATTCCTTTCATATGCATGTTTCAGGAAAGTACAGTGTAGGAGGACATAATATTTTTTCACCAATCAAGACACACAAGCAAAAATTACAGAAGGGGCTAAGAGAAATTTGTGTATTAGTATTTAAAAAATTCCTTTCATATGCCGGATTTAGAAAAATAAAGTGTGGGATGCCATCTGTAGGGGAATGTCGGTTGATTCCTTTGTCAACAAAAAGATACTGGAGTAAGCAAGAGCAAGTAAGTTAAAAGAAAACTCATATATTACTTCCTCCTAGAAGTATTCTGTATGAAATTGACTCGTACAAAATATTGTAGATGCTTTACTTTAGATGGGATTGCGTAGCTGGATAGCACTGGTCCTCCATGGATCCGCGGTGAGACCCAGCCGTGGAGTAAAACAAGGAGAAAGTCGGGGTGAACTCATCCATGGATCCGGTAGCGACCACCGTGGCCACCTCGCTGGCGTCGTCGGCGGTGGGCGGGGAAGCTACGTCGGTTGTGGCCATGGCCAGATCCGATGACGGGAGATCGGGGAGGAAGAAGATTTGCCCTCCATTTAGACAATGGGTAGCATAACTACACCAGCATGCTCATAGAATACATCGCAAATGTCGAATTTAGTTATTTACACGAGGAATGGCCGTCGTACTGGCATGCTTCACCAAGAATTATGTAAGAGCTAGTTATTCCTATCAAGCGTGCACATACTATTGAAAAAAAAACCAAACGATTGTAAAACAGAGGGAAATCATCTAAGACTATTGACATAAAAAGATAACTTAGTCCATTCCAATAACCCCGTAGAACATTTTATCTTTTCTAACTGAACTTTGGATTTGCAAAATAGCACATTCTTGAGAAGCAACAACTTTAGCTTGCCTAAAATTTTACCTTACTGGTTTACATGACAGCTGTGCATTTCTTGAAAGCTAAAACTACAGAACGGGTAAAGAGAAATCCGTATTTTAGTATTTGAGAGATTCCTTTCATATGCATGTTTCAGGAAAGTATAGTGTAGGAGGACATAATATTTTTTCACCAATCAAGACTCACAAGCAAAAATTACAGAAGGGGCTAAGAGAAATCTGTGTATTAGTATTTAAAAAATTCCTTTCATATGCCCGATTCAGAAAAATAAAGTGTGGGATGCCATCTGCAGGGGAATGTCGGTTGATTCCTTTGTCAACAAAAAGATACTGGAGTAAGCAAGAGCAAGTAAGTTAAAAGAAAACTCATATATTACTTCCTCCTAGAAGTATTCTGTATGAAATTGACTCGTACAAAATATTGTAGATGCTTTGCCTTAGATGGGATTGCGTAGCTGGATAGCACTGGTCCTCCATGGATCCGCGGTGACACCCAGCCGTGGAGTAAAACAAGGAGAAAGCCGGGGTGAGCTCATCCATGGATCCGGTAGCGACCACCGTGGCCACCTCGCTGGCGTCGTCGGTGGTGGGCGGGGAAGCTACGTCAGTTGTGGCCATGGCCAGATCCGACGACGGGAGATCGGGGAGGAAGAAGAATGGCGACGGTGGAGGTCCCCCTGCGTCAATTTAGCGACATGGACAGATCCATCCCGGAGGAGATCATTGGAGGTTGAGAAACGGCAACGTGGATGTGAAGGCTGGCCGGTGGCAATGGAGAGGAGTGCATCGGTGGCGGACATGGCTGAATCACGGAGGAGGGGAGGCGACTGTGACGTCTTGAGAAGGAGGACGGCGAGGATCGGGGTGCGGCGGCGGCGGCTGCTGTGGCTGGAGACGGAAGACGAGGTAGGGCTAGCGATGGATTGAGGAAGGGAGTGCGCGTGGATTTTTCTCTCGTTTTTGTCCATCGGTTGTGCGACAATAAAACCAGCGGAGGGGTGACCCAAAGAGTAGAGATTTTCTTAAAATCTGTTATTTTGTTTTCTAATTAATGTGATTAAGCGATTTAAGGTAAGATTAATTAATTTAGATTTGATCTTTAGAGGTTGATTGTGATTGATTCTTTCACATAAAGATATTACTAAATAATTTGCGTCAGCATGGAAAGTTCTGATCCGTTCAGATTTTTTTCATTTTGTGAGAGGATGACGCGAAACTAAACCGATGGGATGGGGGAGGGGACGAAAAAAATCAGCGAAAATAAACCGTGGAGGACTATTCACCAACTCAGACATTAGGAGTAGAGATTAGGAAAGTTTGCAAATGTTAAGAAACTATTTATTAAGAGGAAAGTTGTGACGTGTCTGTTATTTGTTTCCTAAAACAAATCTCACTAATAAGAGAAATCGATTGATTTAGATAAGTTAGGAAAGTTAGATTAAAATGTATTATTTGTTTGCTGAAAATATGTTATTTGTTTCCTAATACAAATTGAACCAATAAAAAAATCGATTGATTTGCATAATTTAAGGAAGTTAGATCCGTGATTTGTTATATGTTACGAAAGTTCTTGTTGTAATAAAGGATGGAGAAAAAAATAAACCGATGAACCAGGGTAGGAGGGGGTAGTGGGAGGAGAGACGAAAAAAAATCAGCGAAAATAAACCGTGTAGACTATTCACCAACTCGTTCATTAAAAATAGAAATATAGTTCCGAAACTTACAAATACAGTCTCAATACGGTCGTCAAAATTGATGCGCCGGTCCTCCAATATGCAGTACGAATTGTTAACCACCACCGATACTGGCACTTCGTGGAAATTGGGGCCAGATTTTATATAAAATTTCCATCAACCATGGCGCGTGTGCGGCGCGCGTGAGGGCTGGAACAGATACCATGTTTACGTACGCATGCAAGTTTGTGGGCAGTGTACAGCTAGAGCTAGCCCAGGCCATGTTCACGTACAAGTACTTGTGTAGAATTGATCAAAGCTCTTTTTTTTTAGCTAGCTTTGCGTGTATATATTATTTATTGCTCAACAGTGATAAGGGCATGAGCGGCTTACGTACATGCACTGGCGAGGCATAGGAAGAGGCGCTAACATCGCCGGTGAACGTGAAGATATAGCACGTGTCCGACGTGCAATCGGTGGCCTAAGCTATAATTTTCTGTCCGGTGCCGGCGGTGGTTCATAGGTGCAGCAAGACCAATGAGGGTCGGTTGATTTTGCTTGGGAATTGAATACACATATACACATAAAATTTTGGTCACACATCATTTGAGAGGCAAATAGGTCTTTTTAGGTGTCATGTGACAACTTTAAGGCTTAAAATGGACAAAAATATTATAAAGGGTATAAAATTTAGACACCGTGCTAAATAAAGAAGCAAAATAAATCCAGTGTCAAATAAGGCAATAAATTTTAAGAGAGTGTTAAATAAAGAATTCCCTCTTATTCCTTTGTAGTGTTCACTGATCGGTGAGATCCAGCGGCATAGAGACGCATACTATGCGAGCCAACCCGTCCGCCGCTGCAAGAGGGCCCGCGCCACACTGGTACACCAACGGAAAATACGGTGCCATGTTAGCACACCTGACATCTATGGATAGCGAGTGCACTGTATTGCATATGAAAGCAAAGATTTGACACCACTTTTCTGTATTCTACAACCGCAAGCACCAAAGTGATCACTCATGGCATGTTCAAGCGTCATGGGTGTATATACATGTGTTCATAAAAGTGTGTTCTTTTGTTTTGGAATACCAAAGAAGTTGAACACTAGTACAAGGAACTTTTCAGTTGTGAGTCGTGCTCACTTCCATTTTGATGCATCGGTATCCCAGTTCTCTATCGTAAGCTCTTAAATAAAGAGTGGAAGTGTATTGATAATCAATTATAAAAGAAACTCGATAGGTGGAAGGGCAAGCCCTCTCCTATGGGGGTGTTGTCCTTATCAAATGTTGTTCACACTAGTTTTATTGATGTCTATGTTTTCATTCTTTAAACTACCAAGGTGGGTATGAAAATTATTGGATTATTACACTTGGTGTGGGAGCTGTGAGAGCTTCTAGCACGGGGTATGACCTTTACGTATTCATTCTTTTGATAGTGTGATGAGCATAAATGAAAGTATTATCTAGCTATTTTTATTTTTTTTATAAAGGACATTTTTATTAACTCAAAATGTAGTATCAAGAAGATACTATGCCTACCAAGCGCTAGGTAAGCTAGCAACAAAAAATCAAAGAAGATAATGTGCCTATATGAGAAAAAGGGTTTCCCCCCCACTTTATATTATAAAGCAACGACCCAAGCATCCAACAAAGTAGTACAGAGTACAAGTAAGTCATAAAGTCATGCTGGGAGCACAGCGAGACAAGCCCCAAAGAAAGATACAAAAACTAATCGGGCTCAGGGGGTGGTGGTGGAGGTGGCGGAGGAGGGGCGAACACCGAAGCTGAAGAACGAAGACCCACAATGATGTTGTCGATGACGTCTCGGTCGCGCCGCTTGCTAAGCGGTCTCCAAAGCTGTAGGGAACCACACATTTTATAGATTGCATCAGTCACACGGCGAGGAATCACACGTTCAATGACTAGTTTATTACGGGCACACCAGATGGTCCATGCTAGGGTACCCAGAGCGACCCAAGTGGGAGGGCGACAAGCGCCAGGGAGTCTAAAGACCTCCCCAAACAAGTCCGGGAGGTTGTCGTGGCACCAACTGTCACCACCATGATGACCCACAAGTGTAGGGGGTCTATCGTAGCCTTTTCGATAAGTAAGAGTGTCGAACCCAATGAGGAGCAGAAGGAAATGATAAGAGGTTTTCAGCAAGATATTCTCTGCAAGCGCTGAAATTATCGGTAACAGATAGTTTTGTGATTAGGTAATTTGTAACGAGTAACAAGTAATAAAAGTAAATAAGGTGCATCAATATGGCCCAATCCTTTTTGTAGCAAAGGACAAGTCTGGACAAACTCTTATATAAAGGAAAGCGCTACCGAGGACACATGGGAATTATCGTCAAGCTAGTTTTCATCACGTTCATATGATTCGCGTTCGGTACTTTGATAATTTGATATGTGGGTGGACCGGTGCTTGGGTACTGCCCTTACTTGGACAAACATTCCACTTATGATTAACCCCTATTGCAAGCATCCGCAACTACAACAGAAGTATTAAGGTAAACCTAACCATAGCATGAAACATATGGATCCAAATCAGCCCCTTACGAAGCAACGCATAAACTAGGGTTTAAGCTTCTGTCACTCTAGCAACCCATCATCTACTTATTACTTCCCAATGCCTCCCTCTAGGCCCAAATAATGGTGAAGTGTCATGTATTCGACGTTCACATGACACCACTAGAGGGATGACAGCATACGTCTCATCAAAATATCTAACGAATACCAAATTCACATGACTACTTATAGCAAGACTTCTCCCATGTCCTCAGAAACGAACGTAACTACTCACATAGCATATTCATGTTCATAATCAAATGGGTATTAGTATGCATAATGGATCTGGACATATGATCTTCCACCAAGTAAACCAACTAGCATCAACTACAAGGAGTAATCAACACTACTAGCAACCCACAGGTACCAATCTGAGGTTTGGATACAAAGATTGGATACAATTGATGAACTAGGGTTTGAGATGAGATAATGCTGGTGAAGATGTTGATGGAGATTGACCCCCTCCCGATAGGAGGATCGTTGGTGATGACGATGGTGATGATTTCCCCCTCCCGGAAGGAAGTTTCCCCGGCAGAACATCTTCACCGGAGCCCTAGATTGGTTCCACCAAAGTTCCGCCTCGTGGCGGCGGAGTTTCGTCTCGTGAGCTTGCTTATGATTTTTTTCCCTGGACGAAAGACTCCATGTCGGTGTCAAAACCGGAGGATCTCGGGTAGGGGGTCCCGGACTATGCGTCTAGGCCGGATGGTAACAGGAGGCGAGGGACACGAAGTTTTATCCAGGTTCGGGCCCTCTCGATGGAGGTAAAACCCTACGTCCTGCTTGATTAATATTGATGATATGGGTAGTACAAGAGTTGATCTACCACGAGATCGAGGAGGCTAAACCCTAGAAGCTAGCCTATGGTATGATTGTTGATGTGTATGTTGTCCTACGGACCTAAACCCTCCGGTTTATATAGACACCGGATAGGGTTAGGGTTACATAGAGTCGGTTACAATGGTAGGATATCTACATATCTGTATCGCCAAGCTTGCCTTCCACGCCAAGGAAAGTCCTTTCCGGACACGGGACGGAGTCTTCAATCTTGTATCTTCATAGTCCAGGAGTCCGGCTGAAGGTATAGTCCGGCTATCCGGACACCCCTAATCTAGGACTCCCTCAGTAGCCCCTGAACCAGGCTTCAATGACGACGAGTCCGGCGCGCAGATTGTCTTCGGCATTGCAAGGCGGGTTCCTCCTCCAAGTACTTCATAGAAGATTTTGAACACAAAGATAGTATCCGGCTCTGCAAAATAAGTTTCCACATATTGCCATAGAGAGAATAATATTTACACCAATCTAATCTGCTGACGTATTCCGTAGCGTGACACACCACGGCCAAGCCTTTATCCGAGTCATTTCATTATCCCACCTCAGCGCGTTATGCGAGGCGGTTTCCTTGGCATGTCTTGTTAAATCAGAGATCATGTCCCCTTATCTCGGGATTCTCATTAATATGGGCGTGGGTAACCCAACCGCGCCATTGATTATGACGCTTGGAGATAAGCGAGTTTTACCAGGCTGGTGGGGACATGTAGTTGCGTCCTCCCATATAAGGGGATAAGGATCCACCTTTTCACCTACGCCTTCTTCCTCCTTCACCTATCCATTCTTGCACACTCGAGCTCCAGCGCCCAAGTCCGCACTCCCCACCTCAACCTCCTCCAGCCATGTCTGGAGCGGGAGGCAAGTGGATGGTCTCCTCCGTCACGGAGGGACACATCAAAAAGCTGAGGAAGGCCGGATACCTGTCTAAGGACATCGCGTACCGGCTCCCCGAAAAGGGGCAGCTCATCCCCACCCCTAGGCCCCATGAGAGGGTGGTGTTCCTCCCCCATTTCCTCCATGGACTGGGCTTCCCTCTCCACCCATTTGTCCGGGGGCTCATGTTCTACTACGGCCTGGATTTCCATGATCTGCCCCCGAACTTCGTCCTCAACATCTCGGCATTTATCGTCGTGTGTGAGGCCTTCCTCCGCATTCGCCCCCATTTTGGCCTATGGCTCAAGACTTTCAACGTCAAGCCGAAGGTGGTGCACGGCAACCAGGCGGAGTGCGGAGGCGCCATGGTGGGCAAGATGGCCAACGTCCTATGGCTCGAGGGCTCCTATGTGGAGACCCTGAAGGGGTGGCAATCGGGGTGGTTTTACATCACCGAGCCACGCGACGCCGAATGGGTCGCACCCCCCGAGTTCCGATCCGGACCCCCTACACGGCTCACCTCCTGGAAGGAGACGGGCCTGTCTTGGGGTAAAAAAGGAGAGCTGACCGGACTCCAAACATGCATCCAAACCCTGGCGGACAAGAAGCTCAAACTTGTCAACGTAGTCCAGGTTATGCTCATCCGCCTAATCCTCCCGTGTCAACAACGGGCTTTCAACCTGTGGGAGTTCGACCCGGCGCGGCACCAAACTCTGAGCAGGCTCTTCGACACGGCGTACGAAGATGCCTGGAAGGTGCTTTTCAAAGGCGATGAGGCTCCCGCATCCGCTACCAAGGATCGCGGATTCAGTGCGCAGCATCACGTTCTCGCGGTAAGCTGTTTATTTCCTTTTACAGGGTATCAGTTTTTCATAGTTTGACTCCATGTGGGATCTAAGCTCCCTTACCTTTGACAGGATTGGCAGGTGACGTCCGGACAGATCAACTGTCCAGCTCCTTTGCCCGAAGGCCCAGCGGACGCTCGCTTGGCGAAGCTGCTGGTTCCGGCACCCTATGTGGTGCCGGAGAAGAAGGCCACGAAAAAGGCCGCGGGGACTCGAAAGAGTGCCCGGCGCCAGGAGGTGTCGGATCCATCATCCGATGGTTCCGAGGTGCATTCCTCCCGTGAAGACGAGGAGGAAGAAGAGGAGAGCTCTCCCCCTCCAGCGGGAGGAGAGAAGAAAAGAAAGGCCGCCCTCTCTGGGGAGGCCGGAGGGTCCAAGAAGGGGAAAACCCTTCCTCCGGACTACTCCACCGACGCCGACGGCGGAGAGGAGTGGCAGCCCAGGGCCAAGCCCCTGGAAAAATCGTAAGTATCCGGATACCAGAGTAATTCATAGTATTCGTTTATTGCACAACTTTCCCTTACGTCGAATATGTTTATGCAGCCCACCCAAAGACCGGCTCGACGCGTCGTCGAGCGGCTCACTGGACTCGTCGGATGTGAACTCGCTTCTGACGGCTTCCTCCCCCCGCCCTACGGACGACACCGAAGTGTTGTCCCAACAGGTTCCAAGCCGGGAGGAGGTGGTCCTTGAGGCGTCGCAAGGCGACCTCCCGGACTCCAGGAGTAAAGGGGATGAAACCCCTTAGGGCTCCAAGTCCGGCTCTAGGCCAGACACCGCTCCGGAACCTTCAAAGGTTCCAGAGTCCGGCGGGGGACCTCCTTCCAAGAGGAGCAAGTCCACCGTGCCGGCGGCCCCCGTCCAACCGGAGGCGCCGGACAATATGTTGGAGGCACTCCAAGGCGCCTCCGTCGACGAGGAGCACCGCGCTATTATGAGTGCGGTGGTCTAGAAGGTTCAGTCCGCCAAGAGCGGACTGACTGAAGCTTGTACTAGCCTTTTGACAGGCTTTGAGGTAAGTAAAGAATGTGTGAATAATAGTACCGCATAGACAGTAGCCCCTGATGCTCTGTTTGGCGTTCAGGAAGAAAAGCCGAATAGAGGTTCAAATAGAATTCGCAGGAGTCTAACAAAAATGAGTCAATATGCATATGCAGGCTTCCCTGCTTGCGTCCGCCGCACTGACTGCGGAAGTGGACACGCTAAAGCAGCACCTCAAGCGGTCCGAGCAAGAGCTCGGGCGTGCCAAGAAGCAGCTCGAGGACAATGAAGGTAAGAAATACCATGTTTTTAAATATATATAAAAAGGTGCAATTGCAAAGAATGACAGGATTATCGTGGCTATTTTAGGGGCCACGTCTGAAGTGGCGACCCTTAAGCAGGCGCTGGTCGAGGCCGAGAAGAGAGCGGCCTCGGAGCGCACCGAGTGGGAGAAGTATGAGGCCGAGGTTGGCAAGGTGCGGCAAGAGCTCCAGGCTCTCATGGAAAAACATGAGAGTTTGGAGCTTGACTCGAAGGCGTGAGAATCCGAGCTCGCGGTGGCTATTAAAAACGCCAAGTCTGCCAAGGCCGAATCCCAGAAGACCCTCCAGGAGTTGGATGAGGTGAAGAAGATAGCGGCGGGTAAGGCATTCTTTATGCAAAGCAAACACATAAACGTGAGTTACTTGTTACTTACCTGAATCCGGAGCTCTCCAGGAGCGTTCGCAGATCTTCCCCGGAGTGTATCCGATGCCGCCGCATTCTACCAAGCCGAGGAGGGCAGCTCGACAAAGAAGGTGTTCTGGTCTCAGTATACTGAGGCCGGACACCCCGTGCCCCTGAGCGACCAGCTGAAGCAACTGGTCGAGCTCCACAAGGCGGCCGAACAAGCCATGAAGGGCCTTATTGTTCGGGTGTGGCCTGGAGGGGCTCTACCTGGGAGCTATTTTGGGCTGGTGCGGCGGTTAGTGGAGGCCTGTCCAAGGCTCGAAGTTATCAAGCACTCCGTCTGCATTGAAGGTGCCTGTAGGGCCCTTGCCCGTGCGAAGGTGCACTGGGGCAAGCTGGATGCTGAGAAGCTGGTGAAGGATGGGCCACCACCGGGGAAAGAGCATCGCAAGCCCAAGAATTACTATAAGGATGTTCTGAAGGGTGCCCGCCTTATGGCGGATGAATGTTCTAGGGATGTAATTTTTGAGTGAAACTTGCTCGTTTTGTCCTGTGCGCTGAAAACTTGTTTATATGCGCTAAGCAATGCTGTTGGAATTTAAAATATTACCTTCTGTGCGGCTGTTTATCAATTCTAAGAGATGGCGAGTCGTCGGCTTCTGTCCCCGTGCCGCTAGTGCTGGGGTGTTCGGGGATAAACCTGAGCACTCTTTTTCCCATGTTTGGGTCCTTCGAGGGAGGCGCTCAGCCCAACGAACAAGGCAATCGGACTATAATGCGTGAACACTCTCACTTAGCCATAGAATTCTATAATTTTAAATTTCGGCGAAGCCCCTGGTATTCGGAAGACCGAGTTCGGGGCGCTATCCACGCCTTGGCCGGACATAGCCGGCTCCTCGCCCTAAGCGGCATAAGTCTTTAGGGACTCGAAAAACCTCTCGAACAGCGATCAACTCTCGCTTCATCATGACAGTCAGTTTTAACTTTCTCCACTGAGGTGCTCGACCCAGCTCAACTGGGGCACAATCGCAGTGGTTCTCCTAGTGCTACCTTAGCCGATATAGCGGAACGTAAGGCACCAAAACATAGGAGTCGGGCAAACCCAGCTATTGACCCAAGACATGATTCGGAGCCGATGCATATAATGCTATAAGTTCGGGGTGCCGCACTTGTTAAAGTGTTCGGACTTCTCACACCATATTGAGGGGTACTAAACTCCTGGCGTATTTTGGCCGTACCAACATGTACGGGTGCAACATGTCGTTAAGGAACATACATAAAAAGAAAAAAGGTAATGCAAAAATAGATGAATGCTATGCATTGTTTATTAAAAAGGGCTGCGATCAAAGCAGAACGATACAAATAATGCGATAAGTGGAAGGTTGGACTAGTTAACATGTCCGTTCCAGGGGCAAGCTGCGAAATAGTATGCGGAACAGGTATACTGCTCGTGATAGAGACCACCTAGGAGTTCCATACTGCGGTGTGGCTTGTCTGCTTCCCTGGTTCTTGCATCGTTTGTGCGGCAATTGAACTGCCGAACAGGCCTTCCGAAGGATGGAGTCCTGAAAGTAAGAGAAAAATAAAAAAAAATTGGCAGCCCCTAGTATGGTTTAAGCCGTATTTTTGGGCGTGCCGTGATGGTGCCCCTCCCCCTGTACCCATGGTATCTCTAGGGCGTAGTTATGGACGCAAAGTACTGGCGTCGCCTTTTTGCAAGGGTTGGGGTTGGGGCCGCATTGCTACGCCTGCTCGGATCGTGCCAGGCGGTCTTGTTATAGGTTACGCCGGGCGTGCTTGATGGTGTCCGGTCATTTAGTGGCCGTACTGGAGAACTGCCTGGAGAGGCTGCTTTGTACTTCCGCTGCGAGGGCCGCCGTGTGCTCCTCCGTTCGGAGGGAGCGTTCGGTGTTTCCATTGACTGTAATTACTCCTCGAGGGCCTGGCATCTTGAGCTTAAGGTATGCGTAGTGTGGTACCGCATTGAACTTAGCGAATGCGGTTCGCCCGAGTAGTGCGTGATAACCACTGCAAAACGGGACTATGTCGAAGATTAACTCGCTTCGGAAATTATCCGGAGATCCAAAGACCACTTCAAGTGTAACTGAGCCTGTACAGTTGGCCTCTACACCTGGTATTACGCCTTTAAAGGTCGTTTTGGTGGGCTTAATCCTCGAGGGATCTATGCTCATTTTCCGCATTGTATCCTGGTAAAGCAGGTTTAGGCTGCCGCCGCCGTCCATAAGGACTCTAGTGAGATGAAAACCATCAATGATTGGGTCTAGGACCAATACGGTGAATCCGCCATGACGGATGCTAGTGGGATGGTCCCTTCGATCAAAGGTGATCGGGCAGGAGGACCATGGGTTGAACTTTGGGGCGACTGGCTCTACCGCGTATACGTCCCTTAACGCGCGCTTCCGCTCCCTTTTGGGGACGTGGGTTGCGTATATCATGTTCACCGTCTGCACTTGTGGGGGAAAACCCTTCTGTCCACTATTGTTCGGCGGCCGGGGCTCCTCGTCGTCATCACTATGCAGCCCCTTGTCTTCATTTTCGGCGTTTAACTTGCCTGCCTGCTTGAACACCCAACAATCCCTGTTAGTGTGATTGGCCGGCTTTTCGGGGGTGCCATGTATCTGGCACAAGCGGTCGAGTATTCTATCCAAACTGGACGGGCCCCTAGGATTCCTTTTGAATGGCTTTTTCCGCTGACCGAATTTAGAGCCTCTGAATCCGGCATTAACTGCCGTATCCTCAGCATTGTCGCGGTTAATGCGGCACTTCTGATTGTTGCGACGCGACCTGCCACTACTGTCCCTGGTGTCCGAATTACCAGGGTTTTTGGTCATATTGTTGCTACGAGCAAGCCAGCTGTTTTCTCCCACGCAAAAGCGGGTCATGAGTGTCATGAGTGTTGCCATAGATTTCGGCTTTTCCTGTCCAAGGTGCCGGGCCAGCCACTCGTCACGGATATTGTGCTTGAAGGCTGCTAGGGCCTCCGTGTCCGGACAGTCGACTATTTGATTTTTCTTTGTTAGGAACCGTGTCCAGAATTGCCTGGACGATTCCTCTGGCTGCTGAATTACATGACTTAGGTCATCGGCGTCTGGGGGACGCACATAAGTGCCCTGGAAATTGTCGAGGAATGCGGCTTCCAGGTCCTCCCAACAACTGATTGATCCTGTTGGCAAGCTGTTAAGCCAATGCCGAGCTGGTCCTTTAAGCTTGAGTGGGAGGTATTTGATGGTGTGGAAATCATCGCCGCGGGCCATGTGGATATGAAGGAGATAATCCTCGATCCATACCACAGGATCTATTGTGCCATCATATGATTCGATGTTTACGGGTTTGAAACCCTCGGGGATTTGATGATCCATTATTTCATATGTAAAGCATAGTGCGTGTGCGGTGCCTCTGTACTAGGCGATATCATGACGTAGCTCCAATGAGCTGTGTTCGGCCCTGCCGAATTTGTGGCCGGTGTGACGGTTACCGTCTCGAGCCGTGGGGCGCCCACGCGATCCGTAGATCGAGCGTGTTTGCCTTGCCTTGTCCTCCAACATGTCTCGTAAGTCCGGCGCATATTCCCGTGCCTTGGTACGGGGTGCGGCTTGAGTAGAGGGCCGGGAGGCCTCTCTGTCGCGGCCACGAGGTGGCCGGTCGGCCGCATCAAGTGCTTCCTCCTCTAATCGGGGTAGCAACCTGCGCTTTGGGTAGCTCTTGGAGGGGCGTTCGAGTTTATGCTCTTCGGCCGCAAGGACTTCGGTCCATCTGTCGACCAGCAAATCTTGATCACCTCTAAGTTGTTGCTGTTTTTTCTTGAGGCTTCTTGCCGTGGCCATAAGCCTGCGTTGAAAATGCTCTTGCTCGACGGGATCCTCTGGCACGACGAATTCGTCGTCGTCGAGGCTTGCCTCGTCTTCGGAGGGAGGCATATAATTATCGTCCTCGACCTCTCTGTCTGCCGCTCTCTCATGAGGGCTGGTTTCACCATCCTCCTGTGCTAAATCTTGCTGGAGGGGGTTTTCTTCGGCGCTTTCCGGAGTATTATTATCTCCCGTGCTGGAATCACCGTGTTTGTTTTGGCGGGATTTTGAGCGGCGCCGCTGACGCCAGCGCTTAGGCTGTTTCTTGGAGGGGTCATCCTCCGCTGTTCCATCGCCATCTCCCTCTTTTGGGGTGTCCACCATGTATATGTCATATGACGAGGTGGCTTTCCAGGGCCTAGTAGGCGCTGGTTCTTCATCATCTCCTTCATCGGCGTCCATACCGTCGATGTCTTCGGAGTCAAAGTTGAGCATGTCGGTTAAGTCGTCGACAGTGGCTACAAAGTGGGTGGTGGGTGGGCTTTGAATTTCTTCATCGTCCGTACCCCAGCCATGCTGACCGTAGTCTGGCCAGGGCTCTCCTGATAAAGAGAGAGACTTCAGTGACTTCAGGATATCGCCGAAAGATGTCCGCGGCAGTGAACTCCATGATCGGCGCCCAATTGGATTCGATCGGCAGGGGAGCGGAGGGTTCAGAGTCCGGAGAGGAGTCCGGCTCCTTGGAGTCACGAGTCTCGCAGAGTATGGGGCTGGTGTTGGCTCAATCGCCATTGGGGTCGCAACCCCCAAGGTGGCGTCCAACCGCCCATCCTCAATCGGCGCAGTTGGCTCCGAATTAAGGGTCGGAGCCGATGCGGGCGTGGCCTCCGGGGCACAGTTCGGCGGCAGAGCTAAATCATGCTCGTCGTGACAGTGCGGCACGCTCGGTAGTGGCTCGAATCCGTCGAAGATCAAGTCCCCGTGGATGTCAGTTGTGTAGTTTAAACTTCCAAATCTGACCTGACGGCCGGGGGTGTAGCTTTTGATCTGCTCCAGACGGCCAAGCGAATTGGCCCGCAGTGCGAAGCCGCCGAAAACGAAGACCTGTCCGGGGAGGAAGGCCTCACCCTGGACTGCATCGCTATTGATGATCGTAGGAGCCATCGAGCCTGATGGCGACGACACAGAGGAACTCTCAATGAAAGCACCAATGTCGGTGTCAAAACCGGCGGATCTCGGGTAGGGGGTCCTGGACTGTGCGTCTAGGCCGGATGGTAACAGGAGGCGAGGGACACGAAGTTTTACCCAGGTTCGGGCCCTCTCGATGGAGGTAAAACCCTACGTCCTGCTTGATTAATATTGATGATATGTGTAGTACAAGAGTTGATCTACCACGAGATCAAGGAGGCTAAACCCTAGAAGCTAGCCTATGGTATGATTGTTGATGTGTATGTTGTCCTACGGACCTAAACCCTCCGGTTTATATAGACACCGGATAGGGTTAGGGTTACATAGAGTCGGTTACAATGGTAGGAGATCTACATATCCGTATCGCCAAGCTTGCCTTCCACGCCAAGGAAAGTCCTTTCCGGACACGGGACGGAGTCTTCAATCTTGTATCTTCATAGTCCAGGAGTCCGGCTGAAGGTATAGTCCGGCTATCCGGACACCCCCTAATCCAGGACTCCCTCACTCCATATAGCCAAAGATGGGCATCAGAGGGCCACTAGGGGGCCCATGAGGCAGGGGGCGTGCCCAGGGGGTAGGGCGTGCCCACACCCTCGTGGACGCTGGGTGACCCCCCTTGTACTTTCTTCGCCCAATATTTTTTATATATTCTTAAAATAATTCCCATGGAGTTTCAGGACTTTTGGAGATGTGCAGAATAGGTCTCTAATATTTGCTCCTTTTCCAGCCCAAAATTCCAGCTGTCGGCATTCCTCCTCTTCATGTAAACCTTGTAAAATAAGAGAGAAAAGGCATAAGTATTGTGACATAATGTGTAATAACAGCCCATGATGCAATAAATATCGATATAAAATCATGATGCAAAATGGACATGTCAACTCCCCCAAGCTTAGACCTCGCTTGTCCTCAAGCGAAAGCCGAAATCGAAAAATATGTCTACATGTTTAGAGATAAAGGTGTCGATAAAAATAAAATACGGACATGAGGGCATCATGATCATTCTTAGAACAGCAACATATATATATATATATATATTGTCATATGATCTCTTATGCTAAAGTAACAATTCAATCACAATTTCAAGTATGAATCAGAAACTTCATTGAGAACCAACAAACTATAATCTCAGCCATTGAGGCAATATCAATTTATCATAACATCAGAAAGAGTCAATAAGAGCTTTTCAGCAAGTCCATATACTCAACAGTCATTTAGTCTTTCACAATTGCTAACACTCACGCGATATTTATGGTTATGAAGTTTTAGCCAGACACAGAGAAAGATAGGGGCTTATAGTTTTGCCTCCCAACTCTTTACCTCAAGGGTAATATCAACAATAATAGTTCATGAAAACCCACATCCAATTAGACATATATATCAGGATCTTTCCAACACATTGTGCTTGCCAAAGGATAAAATGTAAAAGGGAAAGGTGAAGATCACCGTGACACTTGCATGAAGTATAAGACAAGCATAAAAGATAGGCCCTTCGCAGAGGAAAGCAGAGGTTGTCATGTGCTTTTATGGTTGGATGCACAAAATCTTAATACAAAAGAACGTCACTTTATATTGCCACTTGTGATATGGACCTTTATTATGCAGTCTGTCGCTTTTATTTCTTCCACACCACAAGATCATATAAAGCTTATTTTCTCCGCATTAATAAATCATACATATTTAGAGAGAAATTTTTATTGCTTGTAAGGATGACAACTTACTTGAAGGATCTTACTCAATCCATAGGTAGATATGGTGGACTCTCATGGCAAAACCGGGTTTAAGGATATTTGGAAGCACAAGTAGTATTTCTACTTGGTGCAAAGAACTTGGATAACATGAGAGGGAAAGGCAAGCTCAACATGTTAGATGATCCATGACAATATAATTTATCTTAGATGTAAGAAAACATAACTCATTATGTTGTCTTCCTTGTCCAACGTCAACTCTTTAACATATCATACTTTAATGAGTGCTCACAATCATAAAAGATGTTCAAGATAGCACCCCCCCCCCCCCGTCCCGAAATACTTGTCGGAGAAATGGATAAAAATTGATGTATCTAGAACTAAAATACATCTAGATACATCCATTTCTCCGACAAGTATTTCTGGACGGAGGGAGTATATTTATATGTGAAAACCTCTCTTTCTTTATTACTTCCTATTAATTGCAACGATGACCAAAACTATGTTTGTCAACTCTCAACAACTTTTATTCATCATACTCTTTATATGTGAAGTCATTACTCTCCATAAGATCCATATGATCTCTTTATTTCTTTTTATTTCTTCTCTTTTATTCTATTCCCTCAATATCATAGCAAAATAATCAAGCCCTTGACTCAACACTAATCTTTATTATTATATGGCTCACAGACTCGATTACATAGAAGGATCATAAAGCAAAACTCACAACTAGATCATACTAAAACTTTATTCTACTAGATCAAGAAATTACCAAAAGGATCGAACTAAGAAAAACGGTAAAGATAAAAGTGTGATGGTGATACGATACCGGGGCACTCCCCCAAGCTTGGCAGTTGCCAAGGGGAGTGCTCATACCCATGTGTTTATGACCCCTTCCTCGGAGGTGGTGATGATGGAGTTGTTGATGATGTAGGCTTGTCGTCCATCTTCCTAGACATAGGCTCACCATCATAGAAGGATGATCGAGTCTCTGGATCCTCCAATCTGCAGCCAAACTCATCCTCTTGAATCTATATTCATACTCACAGTTTTGGTTTTGCAGGTCATAGATCTGGGCTTGGAGGCGCTCGATTTTCTCGTGAAGCTTGAAGATGGCCTTCCCAATGTTCTTGTCATCCAGCTTGTGGTTGTTGGTGAACTCCATGATCATTATATGATTGGAGTCAAGTCCACATTCCACCATCTCCTGGCACTTGAAAACTTGTTGCTCCAATGCCTCGAACCTTGTCTCCATGCTTCCGGTCCTCCTTGGTCCCTCAACATCGTGGATGTGCAGCAACCCCTCACGCATCTCAATGGTTTGAGGGTGTTGCAGCACTTCCGCGAGGTAGGGGTTGATGACCTTCTCGAAGAACTTGTCCTTGGGGGCACTTGAAGATGCCATGGCGATCAAGATCTGTCAAAAAAACAGCTCGAAACAAAGACAGAAGATATCTACGTGATACGGTGGTCAAAACCTTCGGGAGATTATATAATGAATTTTTACCGACCAAAAGAAGTATCGTGCAAGAAAACGGAGTCCGGAGGGCACACGAGGTGCCCACAAGGCAGGGGGCATGCCCTCCACCCTCGTGGAAGCCTCGTGTCCTTTCCGGACTGCTTCTTATTTTCCTATT
The DNA here is from genome assembly GCF_018294505.1 of Triticum aestivum. Lineage (NCBI taxonomy): Eukaryota > Viridiplantae > Streptophyta > Magnoliopsida > Poales > Poaceae > Triticum > Triticum aestivum. Next base: position 451,692,985 of record NC_057806.1, read on the forward strand.
TTCTTCAATATTACAAAACAGAGAAAAATTGCTATTAGAACTGTTTTGGAGTCGGTTTACTTACTGTACCTCATACATATTCCTTTTCGAAGTCTGAAACGTTCTGGAAAGTGTTCCTTATATATTCCTCCAGGATTACGGTTTCAATAACATTGGTTTCAACATTTATGGGATTACCTGAGATATAATGTTTGATTCTTTGACCGTTCACCACCCTCGGGTTTGTGCCTTCGAAGTTGTTGATTTTTATGGCACCAGAACGATAGACCTCCTCGATGATGTAAGGACCTTCCCATTTAGAGAGGAGTTTGCCTGCAAAAAATCTCAAACAAGAGTTGTATAATAATACATAATCACCTACATTAGACTCACGTTTTTGTATCCTTTTGTCATGCCATCTTTTAACTTTTTCTTTAAACAGTTTGGCATTCTCATAAGCCTGGGTTCTCCATTCATCAAGTGAGCTAATGTCAAATAACCTCTTCTCACCGGCAAGTTTGAAGTCATAGTTGAGCTCTTTAATAGCCCAATATGCCTTATGTTCTAGTTCAAGAGGTAAGTGACATGCTTTACCATAAACCATTTTATATGGAGACATACCCATAGGATTTTTGTATGCAGTTCTATAGGGCCATAATGCATCATCAAGTTTCTTGGACCAATTCTTTCTAGATCTCTTAACAGTCTTTTGTAAAATTAATTTAAGCTCTCTATTGCTCTACTTGACCACTAGGCCGTGGATGATATGGGGATGCAATTCTATGATTAACATCATACTTAGCAAGAATTTTACGAAAAGCGCCATGAATGAAATGTGAACCATCATCAGTCATTAAGTATCTAGGGACTCCAAACCTCAGAAAAATAACTTCTTTAAGCATCTTAATAGAGGTGTTATGATCAACACTACTAGTTGGAATAGCTTCTATCCACTTAGTAACATAATCAACAACAACTAAAATATGTGTATACCCATTAGAGGAAGGAAAATGTCCCATATAATCAAAACCCCAAACATCAAATGGTTCAATAACAAGTGAATAATTCATAGGCATTTCTTGACGTCTACTAATATTACCAATTCTTTGACATTCATCACAAGACAAGACAAACTTACGGGCATCCTTGAAGAGAGTAGGCCAATAAAAACCGGATTGCAATACCTTATGTGTAGTTCTATCTCCAGCATGGTGTCCTCCATAAGCCTTAGAGTGGCACTTGCATAGGATCTGTTCCTGTTCATGCTCAGGTACACAACGTCTAATAACACCATCCACTCCTTCTTTATAGAGGTGTGAGTCATCCCAAAAGTAATGCCTTAAATCATAGAAGAACTTTTTCTTTTGCTGGTATGTGAAACTAGGTGGTATAAATTAAGCAACAATATAATTAGCATAATCAACATACCATGGAGCAGTACGAGAGGCATTTATGACAGCTAATTGTTCATCAGGAAAGCTATCATCAATAGGTAGTGGGTCATCGAGAACATTTTCTAACCTAGACAAGTTGTCTGCAACGGGGTTCTCAGCTCCCTTTCTATCAATAATATGCAAATCAAATTCTTGAAGCAAGAGAACCCATCTAATAAGTCTAGGTTTAGCATCTTTCTTTTTCATAAGATATTTAATAGCAGCATGATCAGTGTGAACAGTTACATTAGAATCAACAATGTAAGGTCTGAACTTATCACAAGCAAATACAACTGCTACAAATTCTTTTTCAGTAGTAGCATAATTCCTTTGAGCACTGTCTAGAGTTTTACTAGCATATTGGATAAAATTTAATTTCTTATCAACTCTTTGTCCTAGAACAGCCCCTACAGCATAATCACTGGCATCACACATAATTTCAAATGGTAAATTCCAATCAGGAGGCTAAACAATAAGTGCAGAAATCAAAGCTTTCTTAAGTATTTCAAATGCTTCTACACAGTCATCATCAAAGATAAAAGGAACATCTTTTTGTAAGAGATTAGTCAGAGGCCGAGAAATTTTAGAAAAGTCCGTAATGAACCTCCTATAAAAACCGACATGACTAAGGAAACTTCTTATACCTTTAATGTCCTTAGGACACGACATCTTTTCAATAGCATCAACTTTAGCTTTATCAACTTCAATACCTCTTTCAGAAATTTTATGACCCAAGACAATGCCTTCATTAACCATAAAGTGGCACTTCTCCCAATTCAATACAAGATTAGTTTCTTCATATCTCTGCAAAACTCGATCAAGGTTGCTTAAGCAATCATCAAAAGATGTTCCATATACAAAAAAATCATCCATGAATACCTCAACAATATTTTCACAAAAGTCAGAGGATATAGCAGTCATAAATCTTTGAAAGGTAGCAGGTGCATTTTATAAACCAAAAGGCATATGTCTATAAGCAAAGGTACCGAAAGGGCAAGTAAAAGTTGTCTTTTCTTGATCCTCTTTTGACACAGGTATTTGAGAGAAACCAAAATAACCATCTAGAAAGCAAAAATGTGTATGTTTGGATAATCTTTCTAGTATTTGATCAATAAAAGGTAAAGGGTAATGATCCTTTTTAGTAGCTTTATTTAGTTTACGGAAATCAATTACCATTCTATAACCTGTAACAATTCTTTGTGGGATCAATTCATCTTTATCATTAGGAACAACAGTAATACCTCCCTTCTTGGGGACACAATGGACAGGACTTACCCACTGACTATCAGCAACAGGATAAATTATACACGCCTCAAGAAGCTTTAGTATTTCTTTTCTTACCACTTATTTCATCTTAGGATTTAACCGTCGTTGGTGATCAACAACTGGTTTAGCGTCTTTCAAAGATTTACCATTTTCATGGTCTAGCAAATATTGTTCTAAAGGATCACTAGGAGGCATGACAATAGAAGCAAGACCAATAATTTCATATTTACTAGGCAATTCTTTATCATGGGGTTGTCTACGAAATTTAGCAAAATTAAACTCGTGAGACATGTCCCCTAAACCAACAGAAACAATATCCTTATTGCAGTCTATCTTAGCATTAACAGTATTCAAGAAGGGTCTGCCAAATATAATGGGACAAAAGTCATCTTGTGGGGAATCAAGAACAAGAAAATCAGCAGGGTATTTAACTTTCCCGCATAATACTTCAACATCTCTAACAATCCCAACTGGTGAAATAGTATCTCTATTGGCAAGCTTAATAGTAACATCAATCTCTTCTATCGCAGCAGGTGCAATATCATGCATAATTTCTTTGTATAAGGAATGAGGTATTGCACTTGCACTAGCACCCATATCACATAAGCCACGATAGCAATGATCTCCTATTTTAACAGAAATAACAGGCATACCTACAATAGGTCTATGTTTATTTTTAGTATAAGGTCTAGCAATTCTAGCAGATTCATTGCAGAAGTAAATAACATGCCCATCAATATTATCGGCCAAGAAATCTTTAACCATAGCAACACTAGGTTCAACTTTAATTTTCTCAGGGGGTTTAGGTGTCTTAATATTACTCTTACGAACCACAGTTGAAGCTTTAGCATGATACTTTATTCTAACGGGGAAAGGTGGTTTCTCAATATAAGCAGTAGGACCAACAGGATCATTATAAGTGATAGTCTTTTCTTCAACTTTAATAGGTGCAACTACTTTTACTTCAATGGGAGGATTATATTTAAACCACTTCTCCTTAGGGATATCAACATGAGTAGCAAAGGATTCATAGAAAGAAGCTACTATCTCATAGTCAAGTCCATATTTTGTGCTAAATTCACGGAAAGCATCAGTATCCATAAAAGATTTAACACAATCAAACTTAGGTGTTATACCTGACTCCTTACATTCGTCGAGGTCCCAATCTTCAGAGTTGCGTTTAATTCTTTCCAATAAATCCCATTTGAATTCAATAGTCTTCATCATAAAAGATCCAGTACAAGAAGTATCGAGCATGGAGCGATTACTCAGAGAAAGCCGAGCATAAATTTTTTGAATAATCATTTCTTTTGAGAGATCATGATTGGGGCATGAATATAACATTGACTTAAGCCTCCCCCAAGCTTGAGCGATGCTTTCTCCTTCGCGAGGCCAAAAATTATATATATAATTACGATCACGATGAACAAGATGCATAGGATAAAACTTCTAATGAAATTCTAATTTCAATCATTGGTAGTTCCATAATCCAATACCATCACATAGCCTAAACCATGTCAATGCATCTCCCTTCAAAGATAAAGGGAAGACCTTCTTCTTGATAACATCCTCGGGCATACCTGCAAGCTTCAATAATCCACAAACTTCGTCCACATAGATCAGGTGCAAATTGGGATGTAATGTTCCATCTCCTGTAAAAGGATTAGCTAGCAGTTTCTCTATCATACCCGAAGGAATTTCAAAGTAAACATTTTTAGTAGGTTCGGTAGGTTGAGGAGCAACTCTTTGCTGTACTGGTTGGGGGTGAAGATACCCCGAACAAGCCCCTCAAAGGATTATGTTCCATAGTAACAAGTGACAGTAAATTTCAGCACACTATATAAATTTTTCCTTACCAAATTCCACCTACCAAAGGCGCTTCACTCCCCGGCAACGGCGCCAGAAAATAGTGTCGATGACCCACAAGTGTAGGGGATCTATCGTAGCCTTTTCGATAAGTAAGAGTGTCGAACCCAACGAGGAGCAGAAGGAAATGATAAGCGGTTTTCAGCAAGGTATTCTCTACAAGCGCTGAAATTATCGGTAACATATAGTTTTGTGATCAGGTAATTTATAACGAGTAACAAGTAATAAAAGTAAATAAGGTGCAGAAATATGGCCCAATCCTTTTTGTAGCAAAGGACAAGCCTGGACAAACTCTTATATAAAGGAAAGCGCTCCCGAGGACACATGGGAATTATCGGCAAGCTAGTTTTCATCACGTTCATATGATTCGCATTCGGTACTTTGATAATTTGATATGTGGGTGGACCAGTGCTTGGGTACTACCCTTACTTGGACAAACATCCCACTTATGATTAACCCCTATTGCAAGCATCCGCAACTACAATAGAAGTATTGAGGTAAACCTAACCATAGCATGAAACATATGGATCCAAATCAGCCCCTTACGAAGCAACGCATAAACTAGGGTTTAAGCTTCTGTCACTCTAGCAACCCATCATCTACTTATTACTTCCCAATGCCTCCCTCTAGGCCCAAATAATGGTGAAGTGTCATGTAGTCGACGTTCACATGACACCACTAGAGGGATGACAACATACATCTCATCAAAATATCGAACGAATACCAAATTCACATGACTACTTATAGCAAGACTTCTCCCATGTCCTCAGGAACGAATGTAACTACTCACAAAGCATATTCATGTTCATAATCAGAGGGGTATTAATATGCATAATGGATCTGAACATATGATCTTCCACCAAGTAAACCAACTAGCATCAACTACAAGGAGTAATCAACACTACTAGCAACCCACATGTACCAATCTGAGGTTTGGATACAAAGATTGGATACAATTGATGAACTAGGGTTTGAGATGAGATGGTGCTGGTGAAGATGTTGATGGAGATTGACCCCCTCCCGATGGGAGGATCGTTGCTGATGACGATGGTGATGATTTCCCCCTCCCGGAGGGAAGTTTCCCCGGCAGAACAGCTCCACCGAAGCCCTAGATTGGTTTCGCCAAGGTTCCGCCTCGTGGCGGTGGAGTTTCGTCCCGTGAGCTTGCTTATGATTTTTTCCTGGATGAAAGACTCCATATAGCCAAAGATGGGCATCAGAGGGCCACCAGGGGGCCCACGAGGCAGGGAGGCATGCCCAAGGGGCAGGGCGCGCCCCCTACCCTCGTGGACGGTGGGTGCCCCCCCGGTACTTTCTTCGCCCAATATTTTTTAAATATTCTGGAAATAATTCCCATGGAGTTTCAGGACTTTTGGAGATGTGCATAATAGGTCTCTAATATTTGTTCCTTTTCCAGCCAAGAATTCCAGCTGCCGGCATTCCCCCTCTTCATGTAAACCTTGTAAAATAAGAGAGAAAAGGCATAAGTATTGTGACATAATGTGTAATAACAGCCCATGATGCAATAAATATCGATATAAAAGCATGATAAAAAATGGACGTATCACACCACCTCCCGGAAGCAGCTCTAGAGGAACTACGCTACAGGACACCGGAAGAAGATATGGTTACAATCTTCCGGTACCAAACAGATGGGGCATAGGCCATCCCCGGGGCCATTGCGTTTATGGACCTCTGTGCCCGAGGGGAGACGGCCATGGACCCATTGCTAGAGAAATATGCGGATCTTAAAGGGGAGTTTGATCTCCCAAATAACTGATAGCTCCACCGGGCCAGGTGAAGAAGCAATAGCCTGGTATAGAGATCTAGTCGAGAACCGGCCACTTGGCTCGAGATGCCAGGATACTGAGTCGGTCTCCAGGGAAGGAGGGTGAAGGGTAATACACTCAAGCAATTCATCCCATTGCTCAAGTTCCACCTCCCCGAAGGTACGGCGGAAGGCAATAGAGCCCAAGTCAGCTAAGGCCGCCGCAACCGAAAGATGAGGGCAGATGTAGATCAAGAATAACGCATAAAAGTGCTCAGCAAAGGGGCGCGGCCCACCTATCGAGCCAGAAGAGGGTGCCGGAACCACTAGCCACATTAATGGAGGTCCCAATGCACAATACCGGCATCAGACGTATGACCGACTGCCAGAATTGGGGCCCTCCAGATCTAGGGGCGAAGGCTAGAGGTTGCCCGCAGAGGTACTTTGCCCGAATTATCTCCAGCCAAAGGATGCCCTCGTCGGTCTGGATTCGCCAAAGCCATTTAGAGAGGAGCGCAATATTCATATGCTTGGACGAAATGATCCCTAAACCCCCTGGTCTTTAGGCTTACAGGTCTCTGACCACTTCATCATGTGGTATTTCTGTTTATTATTCTCTCCAGCCCAGAAGAATCTGGAAAGGAGTTTGGTGACCTCGTGATGCAGGGATTCATGTAGACTATAGAATCCCATGACGTACATCAGTAGGCTAATAAGGGATGAGTTCATCAAAATCACTCGAGCGGCTTTGGATAGCCATCTCCCCTGCCAAGGCTCCATCCGGGGTTGGAGTTTGGCGATTATTGGGCAGAAGTCTTTATCCAGTAGGCGAGTGTCACTAATTGGCATGCCTAGGTAAGTTGTCGGGAAGGATCCCAACCGACAATTCAAGCGATTGGCAATTCACTGAGCTTCCGCTGGGGAATACCAAGGACCATCACCTCGCTCTTGGCAAAGTTAATCGTGAGGCCCAACATCTCCTGAAAGCAGAGGAGGAGGAACTTGAGGTTCTGGATATCCTCATCCGAGCCTTCCACCATCATAATGGTGTCATCCGCATATTGGAGGTGTGTCAGGCCTCCATTGGGAACAAGATGGGGACAAATCCCCCTGATGTGGCCGGCTCGCTTGGCCAAGTCTAGGATCGAGGCCAGAGCATCGACCACAAGACTGAATAGAAAAGGGGAGATCGGGTCAACCTGCCGGACACCTTGGCCTGTAATGAAGTAGGGCCCGATCTCCCCATTAATGTTCACCGCAGTCCGACCATTCGTCACTAACTACATCACGCGGGCAACCTAGTGGGCGTCAAATCCACGCTTGAGTAACACCTCCCTCAGGAAGGACCAATGAACTGTGTCATAGGCTTTATGAAAATTAATCTTGAAGAACATCGCGTGAAGGTGTTTGTGCTTGACCTCATGGATGACCTCGTGAAGGACAAGGATCCCATCCAGAATATATCTGCCTTTCGTAAAGGCCAACTGGTTCAGATGGTGGATCCGGGGAGCTATAAGGGCCACCCTAGTGGCGTACCCCTTCGCCAAGATCCGGAATATCACATTATGGACTGTGATGGGACGGAATTGCCTAATGTTCGCAGCTCCCGATACCTTGGGAATCAGGGAAATGATCCCGTAGTTAAGTCGGGACATGTCTAGAGTCCCCCTAGAGAACTCGCGAAATAGGTCCAGGATGATCTCCTTGACCATCGGCCAAAACGCCTAGAAGAAACGCACCGGCAAACCATCGGGGCCCGGGGCCGAAGCAGGATTCATGGCTTTGATGAAAGTCTCCACTTCCACAGCGTTGAACAGGGCGAGCAGGGCCGCATTTTCGGCTGGGGAGACTTGCTGTTCCGGGGACCAAATATGGTCGGCCAGGGCGACGCCCCCCCCCCCCCCCGGGTCGCCCTGCAAACAACGACTTGTAGAAGTCGTCGACCCGCCCGCGGATCGCCTGGGGATCTTGGAACAACTGACCTCCTTCTCCTAAAAGGGATATGGAGCATCGACGCCTACGGCCATTAGCAATGGCCTGAAAGTAAGCTGTGTTGGCATCACCAAACAACACCCAATTTATGGAGCCTCTCTGTCGCCAAAATTCCTCCAACTTGGATTAGATCTTCATGAGAGAGTCTTCCAGCTCATACCTATGAGCCCACTCCTCTGCAGAGATCCCAGAGATGTCTGCGCGGAGGTCTAGGGCCTGAATTTCCTCTAGGAGGGAGGCCTTCTGAATCCGGAGGTCCCTCCCAATGTTAGTGCCCCACCCTTTCATGAACTGGCTAGTTCGCTTGGAGAGGTGGTGCCACTCGTCCAGGATTGACATCTGCCTATGGGGCTTGGCGAGTGCCGAGACCCAGTGCGTCTGGACAGCGGCTATAAAGCCCGGCTGCCGAAGCCAAAACGCCTCGAAACGGAATTGAGGGGGGGCGGGGGCGCTCATCCCGAGAGGACAAGAGAAGCGGAACGTGGTCAGATCCAATACGGGTAATAGCCTGGAGGGACGCCAAAGGGAACCGAAGCTCCCAGTCGGGGGAGACAAACACCCGGTCCAGCAGACTAAGGATCGGAGAAACCTATCGGTTAGTCCAGGTAAATCTCGCCCCGACCCTGTCCAATTCAAGGAGCCCTAGGACAGCAACCGAGTCATTGAATCGACGCATCTCAGCAAGGTTGATACGCGCATTGCTCTTCTCCTCCGCAGAACGGAGGAGGTTGAAATCACCTCCAACTACTACCAGCAAAGTCGTGGAGGAGATATTGGCTTGAAGCTCGGCCAAGAAAGAGGCCGAGCGACTATGGTCGGCTGGGCCGTAGACTACAATGATCTCCCACTTTAAATTCACATCACGTTCCCAAACCTCCATGTTGACGAAGTGGGATCCATGGATCCCACCTCAAAGGTGGCATCCTTCACGCCTAGAAGGATGCCACCGGAGTGACCTGTCACTCCACTAGAAGGTAGCCAGTGCCACGCAAACAGGTGTCTACTGAGACGCTCAAATTCAAGAAGAGAGAACTCAGTGCGCATTGTTTCCTGAATAGCTACCCCATCCACATATTCATCACGCATGTACTCAATGAGCTGCCTGCGGCGGCCATCATGGCCGAAGCCCCGCGGGTTCTAGAATAGTGCATGCATGATCACTCTCCTAACGGGTCCTCCCTGGACCCAATGGTAGAGGTGGAACTAAGGGCCCGACGCAACTGAGCAGTACGCGAGCGAGTCCGGCCATGGATCTCGTCGGGGTCAACCACGGGGAGACCATGACCCCTCGCCCGGCTGGGCGTGGGTGAAGTGGCCTCCACAGCTGCTGCCGCCTCGCACGCCCTGGTGGCTGCGAGATGGCCCTCCAGGATCTCCTTAGCCTCGAGGGACACAATCTGCTCTAAAATCGGGCCTTTCTTGCCACGGAATACTATGGCCGAATTGGCTGCGACCTGGGCCAGATGGCCGAGAGGAACACCAGCAAGAGCAAAAAAGAGTTGAAGAAAGCATCATCAGAGTCAGAGCAAGAGGTTTGGGGATCGGACGGACCTGTGTCGAGGTTGCGGATGGCGGCCCACCTAGATGCCTTCTCCACAGCAGTCGGCCAGGCCCCCACTAGCCGTGGCGCCGCCCCTAGCCAGCCGCTCTTCCTGGCCGATGAGACCGGGGTAGAGGTCGAGCGGTGGCGGCCCGGGGACTTTGGCGGCCTGGACGACACCGGGGAGGAGGAAGGAGCGAGATCAGTCTCCAGGAGCGCTGACGCCGAGGGAACCTCCCTAGACGGCAACGGAGACACGAGTCACGGGGAGGAAGGGGGGCGAACCTCCATGCTCCCACGGCTGTCCCCACTCCCATCATCATCAGACAGGGAAAGAGGGGCAGGGAGGAAGGGAGGAGGAAGAGTGGCTCCAGGTGGGAGAGTGGGCACCTCGTCGAGCATGGCTGCAATAGCCGCGATGTCCTCGGGCTTGTCCTCAGGGAAGGCACCGGGAGAGCCCAGCCCCGAGCAGTGAGTGGACGAGGGGTGGGAGGAGCCGGCTGGAGGGGGGTCGTCCCCAGGATCGGTCGAGTCGTCATCGGAAGCCTCCGAGTGAAGTGAGTGACTGCAGGGATGGCGGGGGGATCCCAGAGCATCAGTCCCACCGCCAGGACCGGGTTTCGGGCCAGCGTCGCCCCCATCATCTAGGTCAAGGGGATCTGTGGGAGTCCCACCCTCAACCGAGATGTGCAGGTCGTACCCAACGTCGTTGAATAACAGCCAGAGTGTCGTCTTGAGCATGGCGGGGTCGGGGGACTTGATCTGAACTCGGACAGCAGGGCCCTTGGGCAGCGAGGCACTGTCGACCGCCACAAACTTGCCCAATAGACGGGTGATACGTCTCCAACGTATCTATAATTTTTTATTGTTCCATGCTATTATATTATCTATTTTGGATGCTTATGGGCTTTATTATGCACTTTTATATTATTTTTGGGACTAACCTATTAACCCAGAGCCCAGTGCCAGTTTCTGTTTTTTCCCTTGTTTCAGTGTTTCGTAGAAAAGGAATATCAAACGGAGTCCAAACGGAATGAAACCTTCGGGAGCGTGATTTTGGGAACGAACGTGATCCAGGAGACTTGGAGTTGAAGTCAAGAAGCTTTGAGGTGGCCATGAGGCAGGGAGGCGCGCCTGCCCCCCTGGGCGCGCCCCCACCCTCGTGGGCCCCTCATGGCTCCCCTGACCGACTTCTTTCGCCTATATATATCAATATACCCTAAAAACATCGGGTGTAGGGGAATGTAGTAATTTCAAAAGAATTCCTACGCACACGCAAGATCATGGTGATGCATAGTAACAAGAGGGGAGAGTGTTGTCCACGTACCCTCGTAGACCGAAAGCGGAAGCGTTAGCACAACGCGGTTGATGTAGTTATACGTCTTCACGATCCGACCGATCAAGTACCGAACACACGGCACCTCCGAGTTTAGCACACGTTCAGCCCGATGACGTCCCTCGAACTCCGATCCAGCCGAGTGTTGAGGGAGAGTTTCGTCAGCACGACGGCGTGGTGACGATGATGATGTTCTACCGACGCAGGGCTTCGCCTAAGCACCACTACAATATTATTGAGGTGGACTATGGTGGAGGAGGGCACCGCACACGGCTAAAAGATCAAATCAATTGTTGTGTCTATGGGGTGCCCCCCAGCCCCCGTATATAAAGGAGCAAGGGGGGGAGGTGCGGCCGGCCAGGAGGAGGCGCGCCAGGAGGAGTCCTACTCCCACCGGGAGTAGGACTCCCTCCCTTCCTTGTTGGATTAGGAGAAGGGGGAAGAGGAGGGAGAGAGGAAGGAAAGGGGGGCGCCGTCCCCCTCTCCTTGTCCTATTCGCCCTAGGGGGAGGGGTGCGCGGCCGTGCCCTGGCCACCTCTCCTCTTCTCCACTAAGCCCCACTAAGGCCCATATACCTCCCGGGGGGTTCCGATAACCTCCCGGTGATCCGGTATTGTCCTAATCTCACCCAGAACCTTTCCGGTGTCCAAATATAGTCGTCCAATATATCGATCTTTATGTCTCGACCATTTCGAGACTCCTCGTCAAGTCTGTGATCACATCCGGGACTCTGAACAACCTTCAGTACATCAAAATATATAAACTCATAATGAAACGATCATCGTAATGTTAAGCGTGCGGACCCTACGGGTTCGAGAACAATGTAGACATGACCGAGACACGTCTCCGGTCAATAACCAATAGCGGAACCTGGATGCTCATATTGGCTCCTACATATTCTATGAATATCTTTATCGGTCAGACCGCATAACAACATACGTTTGTTCCCTTTGTCATCGGTATGTTACTTGCCCGAGATTCGATCATCGGTATCTCAATACCTAGTTCAATCTCGTTACCGGCAAGTCTCTTTACTTGTTCTGTAATACATCATCTTGCAACTAACTTATTAGTTGCATTGCTTGCAAGGCTTAAGTGATGTGCATTACCGAGAGGGCCCAGAGATACCTCTCCGACAATCGGAGTGACAAATCCTAATCTCGAAATACGCCAACCCAACATGTACCTTTGGAGACACCTGTAGAGCACCTTTATAATCACCCAGTTACATTGTGACGTTTGGTAGCACACAAAGTGTTCCTCCGGTAAACGGGAGTTGCATAATCTCATAGTCATAGGAACATGCATAAGTCATGAAGAAAGCAATAGCAACATATTAAACGATCGGGTGCTAAGCTAATGGAATGGGTCATGTCAATCACATCATTCTCCTAATGATGTGATCCCGTTAATCAAATGACAACACATGCCTATGGTTAGGAAACATAACCATCATCGATTAAAGAGCTAGTCAAGTAGAGGCATACTAGTGACACTTTGTTTGTCTATGTATTCACACAAGTATTATGTTTCCGGTTAATACAATTCTAGCATGAATAATAAACATTTATCATGATATAAGGAAATAAATAATAACTTTATTATTGCCTCTAGGGCATATTTCCTTCAGTCTCCCACTTGCACTAGAGTCAATAATCTAGATTACACAGTAATGATTCTAACACCCATGGAGCCTTGGTGCTGATCATGTTTTCCTCGTGGAAGAGGCTTAGTCAATGGGTCGGCTACATTCAGATCCGTATGTATCTTGCAAATCTCTATGTCTCTCACCTAGACTAGATCCCTGATGGAATTGAAGCGTCTCTTGATGTGCTTGGTTCTCTTTTGAAATCTAGATTCCTTTGCCAAGGCAATTGCACCAATATTGTCACAAAAGATTTTCATTGGACCCGATGCACTAGGTATGACACCTAGATCGGATATGAACTCCTTCATCCAGACTCCTTCGTTTGCTGCTTCCGAAGCAGCTATGTACTCCACTTCACATGTAGATCCCGCCATGACGCTTTGTTTAGAACTGCACCAACTGACAGCTCCACCGTTTAATGTAAATACGTATCCGGTTTGCGATTTAGAATCGTCTGGATCAGTGTCAAAGCTTGCATCAACGTAACCATTTACGATGAGCTCTTTGTCACCTCCATATATGAGAAACATATCCTTAGTCCTTTTCAGGTATTTCAGGATGTTCTTGACCGCTGTCCAGTGATCCACTCTTGGATTACTTTGGTACCTCTCTGCTAGACTTATAGCAAGGAACACATCAGGTCTGGTACACAACATTGCATACATGATAGAGCCTATGGCTGAAGCATAGGGAACATCTTTCATTTTCTCTCTATCTTCTGCAGTGGTCGGGCATTGAGTCTTACTCAACTTCACACCTTGTAACACAGGCAAGAATCCTTTCTTTGCTTGATCCATTTTGAACTTCTTCAAAACTTTGTCAAGGTATGTGCTTTGTGAAAGTCCAATTAAGCGTCTTGATCTATCTCTATAGATCTTAATGCCCAATATGTAAGCAGCTTCACCGAGGTCTTTCATTGAAAAACTCTTATTCAAGTATCCCTTTATGCCATCCAGAAATTCTATATCATTTCCGATTAACAATATGTCATCCACATATAATATCAGAAATGCTACAGAGCTCCCACTCACTTTCTTGTAAATACAGGCTTCTCCAAAAGTCTGTATAAAACCAAATGCTTTGATCACACTATCAAAGCATTTATTCCAACTCCGAGATGCTTGCACCAGTCCATAAATGGATCGCTGGAGCTTGCACACTTTGTTAGCTCCCTTTGGATCGACAAAACCTTTCGGCTGCATCATATACAACTCTTCTTCCAGAAATCCATTCAGGAATGCAGTTTTGACATCCATCTGCCAAATTTCATAATCATAAAATGCAGCAATTGCTAACATGATTTGGACAGACTTAAGCATCGCTGCGGGTGAGAAGGTCTCATCGTAGTCAATCCCTTGAACTTGTTGAAAACCTTTTGCGACAAGTCGAGCTTTGTAGACAGTAACATTACCGTCAGCGTCAGTCTTCTTCTTGAAGATCCATTTGTTCTCAATTGCTTGCCGATCATTGGGAAAGTCAACCGAAGTCCACACTTTGTGCTCATACATGGATCCCATCTCAGATTTCATGGCTTCAAGCCATTTTGCGGAATCTGGGCTCACCATCGCTTCTTCATAGTTCGTAGGTTCATCATGATCTAATAGCATGACTTCCAGAATTGGATTACCGTACCACTCTGGTGCGGATCTTACTCTGGTTGATCTACGAGGTTCAGTAGTAACTTGTTCTGAAGTTTCATGATCATCATCATTAGCTTCCTCACTAATTGGTGTAGGTGTCACAGAAACCGGTTTCTGTGGTGTACTACTTTCCAATAAGGGAGCAGGTACAGTTACCTCATCAAGTTCTACTTTCCTCCCACTCACTTCTTTCGAGAGAAACTCCTTCTCTAGAAAGGATCCATTCTTAGCAACACATGTCTTGCCTTCGGATCTGTGATAGAAGGTGTACCCAACAGTCTCCTTCGGGTATACTATGAAGACACATTTCTCCGATTTGGGTTCGAGCTTATCAGGTTGAAGCTTTTTCACATAAGCATCGCAGCCCCAAACTTTCAGAAACGACAACTTTGGTTTCTTGCCAAACCATAGTTCATAAGGCATCGTCTCAACGTATTTTGATGGTGCCCTATTTAATGTGAATGCGGCCGTCTCTAAAGCATAACCCCAAAACGATAGCAGTAAATCTGTAAGAGACATCACAGATCGCACCATATCAAGTAAAGTACGATTACGACGTTCGGACACACCATTACGCTGTGGTGTTCCGGGTGGCGTGAGTTGCGAAACTATCCCGCATTGTTTCAAATGTAAACCAAACTCGTAACTCAAATATTCTCCTCCACGATCAGATCGTAGAAACTTTATTTTCTTGTTACGATGATTTTCAACTTCACTCTGAAATTCTTTGAACTTTCTAAATGTTTCAGACTTATGTTCCATTAAGTACATATACCCATATCTGCTTAAATCATCTGTGAAGGTGAGAAAATAACGATATCCGCCACGAGCTTCAACATTCATTGGACCACATATACCTGTATGTATGATTTCCAACAAATCTGTTGCTCTCTCCATAGTACCGGAGAATGGCGTTTTAGTCATCTTGCCCATGGGGCACGGTTCGCAAGTACCAAGTGATTCATAATCAAGTGGTTCCAAAAGTCCATCAGTATGGAGTTTCTTCATGCACTTTACACCGATATGACCTAAACGGCAGTGCCATAAATAAGTTGCACTATCATTATCAACTCTGCATCTTTTGGCTTCAACATTATGAATATGTGTATCACTACTATCGAGATTCATCAAAAATAGACCACTCTTCAAGGGTGCATGACCATAAAAGATATTACTCATATAAATAGAACAACCATTATTCTCTGATTTAAATGAATAACCGTCTCGCATCAAACAAGATCCAGATATAATGTTCATGCTCAGCACTGGCACCAAATAACAATTATTTAGGTCTAATACTAATCCCGATGGTAGATGTAGAGGTAGCGTGCCGACGGCGATCACATCGACTTTGGAACCATTTCCCACGCGCATCGTCACCTCGTCCTTCGCCAGTGTTTGCTTAATCCGTAGTCCCTGTTTCGAGTTGCAAATAATAGCAACAGAACCAGTATCAAATACCCAGGTGCTACTGCGAGCTCTGGTAAGGGACACATCAATAACATGTATATCACATATACCTTTGTTCACCTTGCCATCCTTCTTATCCGCCAAATACTTGGGGCAGTTCCGCTTCCAGTGACCAGTCTGCTTGCAGTAGAAGCACTCAGTCTCAGGCTTAGGTCCAGACTTGGGTTTCTTCTCTTGAGCAGCAACTTGTTTGCTGTTCTTTTTGAAGTTTCCCTTCTTCTTCCCTTTGCCCTTTTTCTTGAAACTGGTGGTCTTATTGACCATCAACACTTGATGTTCCTTCTTGATTTCTACCTCCGCAGCCTTTAGCATTGCGAAGATCTCGGGAATTGTCTTATCCATCCCTTGCATATTATAGTTCATCACGAAGCTCTTGCAGCTAGGTGGAAGTGATTGGAGAATTCTGTCAATGACGCAATCATCCGGAAGATTAACTCCCAGTTGAATCAAGTGATTATTATACCCAGACATTTTGAGTATATGCTCACTGACAGAACTATTCTCCTCCATCTTGCAGCTATAGAACTTATTGGAGACTTCATATCTCTTAATCCGGGCATTTTCTTGAAATATTAGCTTCAACTCCTAGAACATCTCATATGCTCCATGACGTTCAAAACATCGTTGAAGTCCCGGTTCTAAGTCGTAAAGCATGGCACACTGAACTATCGAGTAGGCATCAGCTTTGCTCTGCCAGACGTTCATAACATCTGGTGTTGCTCCTGCAGCAGGTTTGGCACCCAGCGGTGCTTCCAGGACGTAATTCTTCTGTGCAGCAATGAGGATAATCCTCAAGTTACGGACCCAGTCCGTGTAATTGCTACCATCATCTTTCAACTTTGCTTTCTCAAGGAACGCATTAAAATTCAACGGAACAACAACACGGGCCATCTATCTACAGTCAACATAGAAAAGCAAGATACTATCAGGTACTAAGTTCATGATAAATTTAGGTTCAATTAATCATATTACTTAAGAACTCCCACTTACATAGACATCCCTCTAATCCTCTAAGTGATCATGTGATCCATATCAACTAAACCATAACCGATCATCACGTGAAATGGAGTGGCTTTCAATGGTGAACATCACTATGTTGATCATATCTACTATATGATTCATGCTCGACCTTTCGGTCTCAGTGTTCCGAGGCCATATCTGCATATGCTAGGCTCGTCAAGTTTAACCTGAGTATTCTGCGTGTGCAAAACTGGCTTGCACCCGTTTTAGATGGACGTAGAGCTTATCACACCCGATCATCACGTGGTGTCTGGGCATGATGAACTTTGGCAACGGTGCATACTCAAGGAAAACACTTTTATCTTGAAATTTAGTGAGAGATCATCTTATAATGCTACCGTCAATCAAAGCAAGATAAGATGCATAAAAGATAAACATCACATGCAATCAATATAAGTGATATGATATGGCCATCATCATCTTGTGCTTGTGATCTTCATCTCCGAAGCACCGTTATGATCACCATCGTCACCGGCGCGACACTTTGATCTCCATCGTAGCATCGTTGTCGTCTCGCCAATCTTATGCTTCCACACTATCGCTACCGCTTAGTGATAAAGTAAAGCATTACAGGGCGATTGCATTGCATACAATAAAGCGACAACCATATGGCTCCTGCCAGTTGCTGATAACTCGGTTACAAAACATGATCATCTCATACAATAAAATTTAGCATCATGCTTCGACCATATCACATCACAAAATGCCCTGCAAAAACAAGTTAGACGTCCTCTACTTTGTTGTTGCAAGTTTTACGTGGCTGCTACGGGCTGAGCAAGAACCGTTCTTACCTACGCATCAAAACCACAACGATAGTTCGTCAAGTTAGTGATGTTTTAACCTTCTCGAGGACCGGGCGTAGCCACACTCGGTTCAACTAAAGTTGGAGAAAATGACACCCGCTAGTCACCTGTGTGCATAGCACGGCGGTTGAACCAGTCTCGTGTAAGCGTGCGCGTAATGTCGGTCCGGGCCGCTTCAACCAACAATACCGCCGAACCAAAGTATGACATGCTGGTAAGCAGTATGACTTATATCGCCCACAACTCACTTGTGTTCTACTCGTGCATATCATGCTCGGATGCCACTGTTGGGGAACGTAGTAATTTCAAAAAAATCCGTACGCACACGCAAGATCATGGTGATGCATAGTAATGAGAGGGGAGAGTGTTGTCCACGTACCCTAATAGACCAAAAGCGGAAGCGGAAGCACAACGCGGTTGATGTAGTCGTACGTCTTCACAATCCGACCGATCAAGTACCGAACGCACGACACCTCCGAGTTCCGCACACGTTCAGCCCGATGACGTCCCTTGAACTCCGATCCAGCCGAGTGTTGAAGGAGAGTTTCATCAGCACGACGGCGTGGTGACGATGATGATGTTCTACCGACACAGGGCTTCGCCTAAGCACCGCTACAGTATTATCGAGGTGGACTATGGTGGAGGGGGGCACCGCACACGGCTAAAAGATCAAATCAATTATTGTGTCTATGGGGTGCCCCCTGCCCTCGTATATAAAGGAGCAAGGAGGAGAGGTGCGGCTGGCCAGGAGGAGGCGCTCAAGGAGAAGTCCTACTCCCACCGGGAGTAGGACTCCTTCCCTTCCTTGTTGGATTAGGAGAAGGGGAAAGAGGAGGGAGAGAGGAAGGAAAGGGGGGCGCCGCCCCCCTCTCCTTGTCCTATTCGGACAAGGGGGGAGGGGCGCGCGGCCCTGCCCTGGCCACCTCTCCTCTTCTCCACTAAGGCCCACTATGGCCCATTAATCCCCCGGGGGGTTCCGGTAACCCCTCGGTACTCCGGTAAAATCCCAATTTCACTCGGAACACTTCCGATATCCAAATATAGGATTCCAATATATCAATCTTCATGTCTCAACCATTTCAAGACTCCTCGTCATGTGCGCGATCACATTCGGAACTCCGAACAACCTTCGCTACATCGGGGAGTATTGCAGATCGGGAGTTCCGCCGCCAGAAGCGTCCGTAGCCACTGAAAACCAATCTAGACCCGTTCCGGCACCCTGCCGGAGCGGGAATCCCTCTCCGGTGGCCATCTTCATCATCCCGACGCTCTCCATGACGAGGAGGGAGTAGTTCTCCCTCGGGGCTGAGGGTATGTACCAGTAGCTATGTGTTTGATCTTTCTCTCTCTCTCTCTCGTGTTCTTGAGGTGATACGATCTTGATGTATCGCGAGCTTTGCTATTATAGTTGTATGTTATGATGTTTCTCCCCCTCTACTCTCTTGTGATGAATTGAGTTTTCACTTTGAAGTTGTCTTATCGGATTGAGTCTTTGAGGATTTGAGAACACTTGATGTATGTCTTGCACGTGCTTATCTGTGGTGACAATGGGATATCATGTGATCCACTTGATGTATGTTTTGGTGATCACCTTGCGAGTTCCGTGACCTCGTGAACTTATGCATAGGGGTTGGCACACGTTTTCGTCTTGACTCTCCGGTAGAAACTTTGGGGCACTCTTTGAAGTTCTTTGTGTTGGTTGAATAGATGAATCTGAGATTGTGTGATGCGTATCGTATAATCATACCCACGGATACTTGAGGTGACATTGGAGTATCTAGGTGACATTAGGGTTTTGGTTGATTTGTGTCTTAAGGTGTTATTCTAGTACGAACTCTTGTATAGATTGAACGGAAAGAATAGCTTCGTGTTATTTTACTACGGACTCTTGAATAGATCGATCAGAAAGAATAACTTTGAGGTGGTTTTGTGCCCTAAAATAATCTCTTTGTTTGTTCTCCGCTATTAGTGACTTTGGAGTGACTCTTTGTTGCGTGTTGAGGGATAGTTATATGATCCAATTATGTTATTATTGTTGATAACTTGCACTAGTGAAAGTATGAACCCTAGGCCTTGTTTCAACGCATTGCAATACCGTTTGTGCTTACTTTTACCACTTGCTACCTTGCTGTTTTTATATTTTCATATTACAAAATCCTTTATCTACCATCCATATTGCACTTGTATCACCATCTCTTCGCCGAACTAGTGCACCTATACAATTTACCATTGTATTGGGTGTGTTGGGGATACAAGAGACTCTTTGTTATTTGGTTGCGGGGTTGTTTGAGAGAGACCATCTTCATCCTACACCTCCCACGGATTGATAAACCTTAGGTCATCCACTTGAGGGAAATTTGCTACTGTCCTACAAACCTCTGCACTTGGAGGCCCAACAACGTCTACAAGAAGAATGTTGTGTAGTAGACATCAAGCTGTTTTCTAGCGCCGTTGCCGGGGAGGTTAGCGCTTGAAGGTATATCTTTAAATCTTGCAATCAAATCTTTTAGTTACTTGTTTTATCACTAGTTTAGTTTATAAAAGAAAACTACCAAAAAATGGAATTGAGTTTGCCTCATTCGCTTCATCTTTTTAATATCTTTCGTGAGAACGATGAAAAGGAAAATTGTGCTCAAATGCTAGAAGAAGAAGTCTATAAAATGTTTGGCACTAAATCTTCGTATGATGAGCATGAATGCAATGTTGTTAGTATGAATTCCTTGAATATCTATGATGCTAATGATATGCAAAGCTACAAGCTTGGGGATGATATGTTTGATGAAGATGATATTTTTTCTCCCCCAAGTTTTGATATGCAAATTTATTATGATGATAGCATGCTTCCTATTTATGATGATTATATTGATGAAAGTGGATTTGGAAGAGTGTAAACTTTAGGAAGTAATGATCCCACTATTTTGTAGGGTGTTGAATCTTATTGTGACAATTATGAAAGTGGATTTGGAGAGGTCATGACTTTATTTATTAATGATTCCACTATTTTGGAAGAGGTTTCAATTGATTATGATGAGAACAAAGTTGCTACTTATGATGATTATTGTGATGACACTTATTCTATAAAAAGTAGTGATGATTATATTTATAAAACTTGTCATGATTATGATTACCCTTTTTTTGAACATTACTCTTTTAATGTGGAAACCATTTATAGTATTCGGGTTTCTTATGATACTCCGACTAGTCTGAATGAGAAGAATTTTGCTTATGTGGAGAGTAATAAAATTTCTATGCTTATGCATCATGGAAATAGTGCTTTATGTGATAGCTATATTGTTGAATTCATTCATGATGCTACTGAAAATTACTATGAGATAGGAACATATGCTTCTACGTATCTCAATAATATCAAGTTTCCTCTCTACATGTTGAAAATCTTGAAGTTATGCTTGCTTTACCTTCCTACACTAGTTGATTATTGTTCACATAAGTTGTTTGCTCACAAAATCCCTATGCATAGGAAGTGGGTTAGGCTTAAATGTGCTAGTCATATGCTTCATGATGCTTCTGTTATGTTTCAATTCTTATCTTTTATGTGAGCATCATTGTCATCATCATGCCTAGCTAGTGGCGTTAAACGATAGCGCTTGTTGGGAGGCAACACAATTTTATTTTTGTTCCTTGCTTTTTGTTCCTGTTTAGTTATTAATAATTCATATAGCCTATGTTTAGATGTGGTTTTATGTTTTAATTAGTGTTTGTGCCAAGTAGAACCTTTGGGAAGACTTGGGTGAAGTCTTTGCGATCTTGCTGTAAAAAACAGAAACTTTTGCGCTCACGAGATTAGCTGCCATTTTTTACTGGAGAGTGCGATAAGGTTAATTCTTTTTGAAGATGATTAATAGACAAATTAATCAGATTCACGAATTTATTTCAGAATTTTTGGAGTGACATAAGTATTCTAATGATATAGATTACTACAGACTCTTCTGTTTTTGACAGATTCTGTTTTCATCGTGTTGTTGCTTATTTTGATGAATCTATGAGTAGTATGGGGGGGGTATGAACCATAAAGAAGTTAGAATACAGTAGATATTAAACCAATATGAATTTAGAATGAGTTCACAACAGTACCTAAGTGGTGATTTATTTTCTTATACTAACGGAGCTTACAAGTTTTCTGTTAAGCTTTGTGTTGTGAAGTTTTCAAGTTTTGGGTAAAGATTTGATGGACTATGGAATAAGGAGTGGCAAGAGCTGAAGCTTGGGGATTCCCAAGGCACCCCAAGGTAATATTCAAGGACAACCAAGAGCCTAAGCTTGGGGATGCCCCGGAAGGCATCCCCTCTTTCGTCTTCGTCTATTGGTAACTTTACTTGGAGCTATATTTTTATTCACCGCATGATATGTGTTTTGCTTGGAGCGTCATTTTATTTTCTTTTGTTTTTATTTATGTTTGAATAAAATCCCAAGATCTGAAATTATTAAATGTTAGAGAATCTTCACATAGTTGCATAATTATTTGACTACTCATTGATCTTCACTTATATCTTTCGGAGTAGTTTGTCATTTGCTCTAGTGCTTCACTTATATCTTTTTAGTGCACGGCGGTGGTTTTATTTTTAAGAAATAGGTGAACTCTCATGCTTCACTTATATTATTTTGGGAGTCTTTAGAACAGCATGGCAATTTGCTTTGGTTATGAATTTAGTCCTAATATGATAGGCATCCAAGAGGGATATAATAAAAACTTTCATATAAGTGCATTGGATACTATGAGAAGTTTGATACTTGATAATTGTTTTGAGATATGAAGATGGTAATATTAGAGTCATGCTAGTTGAGTACTTGTGAATTTGAGAAATACTTGTGTTGAAGTTTGTGATCCCCGTAGCATGCACGTGTGGTGAACCGTTATGTGACGAAGTCGGAGCATGATTTATTTATTTATTGTCTTCCTTATGAGTGGCGGTCCGGGACGAGCGATGGTCTTTTCCTACCAATCTATCCCCCTAGGAGCAGGCGCATAGTACTTTGTTTCGACGACTAATAGATTTTTGCAATAAGTATGTGAGTTCTTTATGACTAATGTTGATTCCATGGATTATACACACTCTCACCCTTCCACCATTGCTAGCCTCTCTAGTACCGCGCAACTTTCACCGGTACCATAAACCCACCATATACCTTCCTCAAAACAGCCACCATACCTACCTATTATGGCATTTCCATAGCCATTCCGAGATATATTGCCATGCAACTTTCCACCGTTCCGTTATTATGACACGCTTCATCATTGTCATATTGCTTGCATGATCATGTAGTTGACATCGTATTTGTGGCAAAGCCACCGTACATAATTCTTCATACATGTCACTCATGCATCATTGCATATCCCGGTACACCGCCGGAGGCATTCACATAAAGTCATATTTTGTTCTAAGTATCGAGTTGTAAGTAAATAAAGTGTGATGCTCATCATTATTAGAGCATTGTCCCAGTGAGGAAAGGATGATGGAGACTATGATTCCCCCACAAGTCGGGATGAGACTTCGGACGAAAAAAAGAGAGGCCATAAAAAAGGAGAAGGCCTAAAAAATGAGAGAAAAAGAGAGAAGGGGCAATGCTACTATCCTTTTACCACACTTGTGCTCCAAAGTAGCACCATGATCTTCATGATAGAGATTCTATTATGTTGTCACTTTCATATACTAGTGGGAATCTTTCATTATAGAACTTGGCTTGTATATTCCAGTGATGGGCTTCCTCAAAATGCCCTAGGTCTTCGTGAGCAAGCGAGTTGGATGCACACCTACTTAGTTTCTTTTTGAGCTTTCATACTCTTATAGCTCTAGTGCATCCGTTGCATGGCAATCCCTACTCACTCACATTGATATCTATTGATGGGCATCTCCATAGCCCGTTGATACGCCTAGTTGATGTGAGACTATCTTCTCCTTTTTGTCTTCTCCACAACCACCATTCTATTCCACATATAGTGCTATATCCATGGCTCACGCTCATATATTGCGTGAAGATTGAAAAAGTTTGAGAACACCAAAAGTATGAAACAATTGCTTGGCTTGTCATTGGGGTTGTGCATTATTTAAATACTTTGTGTGGTGAAGATGGAGCATAGCCAGACTATATGATTTTGTAGGGATAACTTGCTTTGGCCATGTTATTTTGAGGAGACATGATTGCTTAGTTAGTATGCTTGAAGTATTATTATTTTTATGTCAATATTAAACTTTTGTCTTGAATCTTATGGATCTGAACATTCATGCCAAAATGAAGAGAATTACTTAGATAAATATGTTAGGTAGCATTCCACATCAAAAATTCTGTTTTTATCATTTACCTACTCGAGGACGAGCAGGAATTAAGCTTGGGGATGCTGATATGTCTCCAACGTATCTATAATTTTTGATTGTTCCATGCTATTATATTAGCTGTTTTGGATGTTTATGTGCTTTATTATGCACTTTTATATTATTTTTGGGACTAACCTATTAACCCAGAGCCCAGTGCCAGTTTCTGTTTTTCCCTTGTTTCAGTGTTTCGCAGAAAAGGAATATCAAACGGAGTCCAAACGGAATGAAACCTTTGGGAGCGTGATTTTTGGAACGAACGTGATCCAAGAGATTTGGAGTTGAAGTCAAGGAAGCTTCGAGGTGGCCACGAGGCTGGGAGGCGCGCCTGCCCCCTGGGAGCGCCCCCACCCTCGTGGGCTCCTCGTGGCTCCCCTGACCGACTTCTTTCACCTATATATATCAATATACCCTAAAAACATCGGGGAGCAGAATAGATCGGGAGTTCCGCCACCAGAAGCCTCCGTAGCCACCGAAAACCAATCTAGACCCGTTCTGGCACCCTGCCGGAGGGGGAATCCCTCTTCGGTGGCCATCTTCATCATCCCGGCGCTCTCCATGACGAGGAGGGAGTAGTTCTCCCTTGGGGCTGAGGGTATGTACCAGTAGCTATGTGTTTGATCTCTCTCTCTCTCTCTCTCTCTCTCGTGTTCTTGAGGTGATACGATCTTGATGTATCGCGAGCTTTGCTATTATATTTGGATGTTATGATGTTTCTCCCCCTCTACTCTCTTGTGATGAATTGAGTTTTCACTTTGAAGTTGTCTTATCGGATTGAGTCTTTGAGGATTTGAGAACACTTGATGTATGTCTTGCACGTGCTTATCTGTGGTAACAATGGGATATCATGTGATCCACTTGATGTATGTTTTGGTGATCACCTTGCGAGTTCCGTGACCTCGTGAACTTATGCATAGG
The DNA here is from genome assembly GCF_018294505.1 of Triticum aestivum. Lineage (NCBI taxonomy): Eukaryota > Viridiplantae > Streptophyta > Magnoliopsida > Poales > Poaceae > Triticum > Triticum aestivum. The sequence goes on from NC_057806.1 coordinate 451,717,993, forward strand.
GGTTGGCACACGTTTTCGTCTTGACTCTCCGGTAGAAACTTTGGGGCACTCTTTGAAGTTCTTTGTGTTGGTTGAATAGATGAATCTGAGATTGTGTGATGGTATCATATAATCATACCCACGGATACTTGAGGTGACATTGGAGTATCTAGGTGACATTAGGGTTTTGGTTGATTTGTGTCTTAAGGTGTTATTCTAGTATGAACTCTTGTATAGATTGAACGGAAAGAATAGCTTCGTGTTATTTTACTACGGACTCTTGAATAGATCGATCAGAAAGAATAACTTTGAGGTGGTTTTGTGCCCTAAAATAATCTCTTTGTTTGTTCTCCGCTATTAGTGACTTTGGAGTGACTCTTTGTTGCATGTTGAGGGATAGTTATATGATCCAATTATGTTATTATTGTTGAGATAACTTGCACTAGTGAAAGTATGAACCCTAGGCCTTGTTTCAACGCATTGCAATACCGTTTGTGCTCACTTTTACCACTTGCTACCTTGCTGTTTTTATATTTTCAGATTACAAAATCCTTTATCTACCATCCATATTGCACTTGTATCACCATCTCTTCGCCGAACTAGTGCACCTATACAATTTACCATTGTATTGGGTGTGTTGGGGACACAAGAGACTCTTTGTTATTTGGTTGCAGGATTGTTTGAGAGAGACCATCTTCATCTTACGCCTCCCACAGATTGATAAACCTTAGGTCATCCACTTGAGGGAAATTTGCTGCTGTCCTACAAATCTCTGCACTTGGAGGCCCAACAATGTCTACAAGAAGAAGGTTGTGTAGTAGACATCAACGGGACAAGCCACTGAGGACACCCTCATCCCGAGCAGGGGGGAGGGAGTCCATGAATATGCACCCACACCATGGAGAGGGTGGCCACTGCGAGCGGGTCCATAGACGGCACCGAGATGCAGACTGAGAGCTGGTTGATGGCGAGCGTGAGTCTGGCGCTGTGGGTGCTGTAGCAAAAGCTGGCCGGGTCTGGGAAGACCGTGGTGAATTCCCGGTCCGAGATCGGGGTCACCTCCCAATCCCAATCCGGGTTGAGAAGGTGGCGAAGCTCCTCAGAGATGATGGCCGGGGAAGTCGTCTGACCATCCAAGACCGAGATGAGAGCAGTCATGGGCGGAGGGGCCCGGGCCTCGGGGAGGTCCATCTGGAAGAAGCCCAGGTCATCCAACACGTAGCCAAACAGCCCCAGCGTCCCGGGAGGCTGGTGATCCAGGCAGAGGGCGGCGGGATGATCCGTCTTCTTGCAGAGGAAGCAGGTTGACGCCTTAGGAAAATCCCCCTGGCAGTGCCCGGCCACCACACAATTGAAGCAAGTGGCCGCGGCCATGGTGGAGGGAGGGGTCGCCTCCACCGTTGGGTTGGTGACTGAGGAGGCCGGGCCACCCGGCTGAGGTTGGTTACCTCGCTTCTTCTTCTTCTTCTTCGCAAACGCCCCCCGGCCATTGCGGTTGTTGTTGGAGTTGGGGCCGGTCAGGGGGAACTGGGCTTGGCGACGCGGAGGAGACGCCGGCGCACGGTCAGACCGCGGCGGGGAGCGCAAGCTGCGAGGGAAGGAGCGATGGTCAAGGTCTCGTCCGCGGCCCCGCCACTCCACCGGAGACCACTCATGGCCACGCTCGGCGCGCCAGTCGCCACTGCCAGCCGGGGCCGGACCCTTGGAGCGGAGGAGATCCTCCTGTAACTCGATCTCCTAGCGGGAGCCCTCCGGCGAGGCCCGGCAAGACTCCGGGGGAGGCTGCGGGTCCCGAGCACCCGCCCTACGCTTGGGTCGAGGCGCGCCATCGCCCGTCTCCCGAACCATGGTGGGCTGGGTCGCACGGGAGGGAGAGGGGCGCAGGGGGGCCGACACAGGGAGGGGGGAGGCACACGCGCGCTGCACAGGGGGGGGGGTCGGGAGGCGACGCAGGGTGGAGGCGCAGAGGGAAGGCGAGGGGAGGAGGCGGGCGCCGGTCCAGCAGCCAACCCTAAAGAGGGTGGGTGCCCGCAAGCCAGCTGGACCTGGGCCGAGGCCTGCGAGGGGGGGTGTGCGGCCCAGAGGCCCAAGGGAGAGAGACAGGCCGCCAAGGCCCAGATGGCTCCCCCGTCCCAGCCGGCCCAATAGGTCCGGGATGGCCCATCCCGTCCAGCGCAGAGGAAGGGGAAGGGGCTAGGGTTTCTCTCACCCACACCGCCGCTGCCGAGGAACTGCCGGCCGGAGCCGCCGTGGTGGTCACTGGGGATGAACGGAACGCACGGAACGTTGGCCCTCGGGGAACCACACCGTCCATCACCGGCGAGGGTCGCAACGAGGCGCAGACGCCGGGGATCGACGCCGATGAGGGGCAGTACCAAGACACCGCTCCGTGGCTGACATCTGCCATTCCGGCCACCCCCCAAGCTCTGGCTCGGGCCCTACCGCCGCGTCGGCCAGCCAGTCAGCGCGTAGCAGGCGACGGTGGGGGAGGTGGTGCGCGGCGGGCACTAGGCCGCACCCGCAAGGGAAGGGGGAGGAGGGGAGGCAAGGACGACGGGAGCGGCAGCCCCAACTCCGGCGCGGCCACCTCCGCGAGCCGGTCACCAAACTGGCACGCCCGACGAGGACGGCCAGCCACCACAGCTGCAGCCTCAGCCAGGTCCTCCTCGACCGCCCAGTCCGTCCAGCAAGCCCGACCAGGCGAGGCCACGACAAGGGGAGGGGCGGGGAGAGGGGACGCTGGGCGGGGGAGAAGCGGCGAGCAGGGGAAGGGCGGGCAAGGCGGGAGGGCGGCACCAGCCAAGGAGAGCGGCAAGGACGGGCCAGCCCCAACGACGAGCACGGACGCCGCCGTGGTCACCCTCAAGGTCGCCATCAATGTGCCTATATCGAGGAAGGTGGTGATTCAGTCCGAAGATTATGCTTACATTCATGTTGGGTAAAAACCTCCCAAGCCCACCCGCTCTAACCGCATAAAAATCATGGCGAATGGTGATGCAGTGTAAATCAAATACGAAGCCAATGCATATGGCGGTAGAATGTTCTTTGTAGGCTGAAAGATCAAGGGTAACTTGGGATTGAGTACCTTGAAATCAAGAACAGATGCTTGTTGGAAATGGTTGTTCAACTTGCTTGCCGGGTAAGTTTGTTGGCAGGAGTTGCCGCAAAACAAATATGTTTGGTCCAAGACCATGTCCCAAGTTTCAGCAAAGATGTCGAATTATTCGTCCTAGAAAGGTTGATGAGAGTTAAGGTTGAAATCTTCCGAGATGTTCTTTCTCGATGGGCAATGACCTCAACACGAGATTTTGGAAATACACCTAGTTTGGAGATGCACCGTTTGCCCTCCAATACATGAGCCTTTTAGAGCATCTCCAGCCGCGCCCCCAAGGAGGCCTCCCCAGGCGATTTTTTCGCGCCGGTGCCGAAAAAACGGCCTAGTCGCGCCCCCAGGAGTCCGATTTTCGCCGGCTTGGGCCGAAATCAGCGCCGGCGGACCCAGGCCGAACCCGGCGCGCTGGGGGTGCCCGGGGGCGCCGGGGCGAGCGGTTTTGGCGCGAAAAAGCCACGGGCCAGCCGCGCCAGCGACGCCACGCCTCGTCTTCCCCCAACGCCTCGGTTTCCCGCGCGGGGAATCAATGGCAAGGCTGCCGCCGGTCAGCCTTGCCATTGATTCCTCATGGGCGACGCGCCAACGCCTCCCCTCCCTCGCATGCGTACACACGGGCGCGGCGCGGCTATATAAGCTGGTGGCCTCGCTCGCCTGTGGCCACACCAACCCCGCCCTCGCCACCGAGCTTTACCTCTCCCGAGCGCCGCCGCCGAGCCCTCTCCCTCCCTCTCCCGTGAGCCGCCGCCCAGCCCCTCCCTCTCCCTCCCCCTCTCCCGATGGCCGAGCGTTCCCCGGAGACAAGGCGGTGGCTAATGGCTTCGGCTGCCGCACTCTCCGCGAACAGCACTCACCGTGAAGACGGAGCATGGCGAGGTCGAGCTCGACGACGACGCGGCCCTTGAATGGGCACGCCAGGACTCCCTGAAGATGGCGAGGGAGCGCCAGTGCGCCGCCCTGCGGTGCTTCGCGGAGCGCCGCCGGGGCCGCGACGAAGGAGGAGTTGTCGTCATCGACGACAGCGACGACGATGACGCGCCGCCGCCGCCACCAGTCCGCATGGCGACGCTGGGTCCAGCAGGGGCGCCCGCGTCAAGGAGGAGAAGGCCGACGATGACGACGGTGGTGACGATGGCGGCGACAACGGCGACTACTCGGCGTTCAGCCAGTTTCTTTTTTAGATTAGTTTATATATTTGCTATGTAATGAAAATCCGTGAACTTTGTCGAAATATATGCCCAATGTCACATCCCTAGCTTTACCTTGGCCTTGGACTAGCTTGGTTGTTGCATCATGTTTAAATTCAAATGAAATTTGAATTGAGGATTTTTCAAAGCCTCGGAATCCTTTTAAAAATGATCAAGATAAAATTGCTTCAAATAAGTCCAAGAAAATATTCCTGTTATCCTCTGGAAATATTGGCAAGAAGTAAAACCCAAACCAATATTTTTGGTGTCTCGGAAACATTTATTTTGGGCATTTGAATTAAGTGAATAGCTATTTGAATTGGATTTATATCTACTATTAAATCAATATAGGTCCAATAATTCTGGAATATTTTGTGGAGCATTGGTTTAATTCTTTTAGCTCCTAAAAATATTTTCAGAAGCAAAAAAATTGAATTGGTTTCAAACCAAATTCAAAACAAACCTGCAAAATAGAAAACAGAACAGAATTAGAAAAGAATAGGAAAGAACAAAAACCTTACCTGCAGCCCACCTGGCGGCCCAGTAGGCCGGCCCAGCCCACCAGGGGTAGAGGCGTCTTACACCTCGTGCCAGTCGGACGCAGAGCGTGTGCCCGACGCGCGCGCGCCCGTAGCTCGCCACCTCCTGCTTGCCGCCGACCGCCTGGAGCTGGCTAAGGGCGCCACACAACCCCTCTAGCTCTCTCTCACTCTCCCCGTGCTCCTCCTCCCCTCTGTCTCTCTCTCACGTGCACGGCCGAACGCCACCGTCGCCGTCGCTCGCCGTAGCCACAGCCACCGTCCACCCCTCGTCTTGTCAATGCGTCCAGAAGAACCGTCGTCCACTCCTGCATCGTCTACGCCAACCCGTTCAACCGCAGGAGCTCTGCAACATCGTCTTCGAGCTCATCTTCACCGCGCCCGCCGGAGAATGCTCTCGCCGCCCCGCTCGCTCTGACGCCTCCCCCGAGCTACTGACCTGCTCATCGACTCCGTCGTGAGCTCCTCTCCTTTTCCCCTCTTCTTTAGCGTTCGCCCTCGTCCCCTAGCTCCGTTCCCCACCGCGGCTGAAATGCGTCGGCGCCTGCGCTCGTCGCCGGTGACGCTCCGGTGACCATTTGGTCCCGGGCGTGCGCCCAACATGCTCACCGCCGCGCGTAAAGTCTCCCCAGCGCCTCGCTGCGCTCGTTTGCACACCACAGCGCCGATTCCGCAAACACCCGAGCTCCGGCCACCGCCCGACTCGTCGCTGTCGTCGTTTCCGGCCACCCCAGCTCCGTCCAAGGCCACCGTTGGACGCGCCACACTGTCAGGTACCCATAGCGTCCACCTGCGCTTTGAACTGTGGCCGGAGCAGTGTTTCTGACTCTCTCTGTTGCGTCCGGCCACGCCGGCGGCTAAACGCCGGCAGGTTGACCCCTTTGACCGGCGGGGTTTGACCCCGTCTGACCAGGGGTTTGAACCCTCTCTCTCACTGACATGCGGGCCCCGCCTGGCTAACTAAGTTAGTTAGTGATAATCCTATTTAGGTTAGTTAGGTTAGCCGCTGACATGTGGGCCCTGGCCCCTATTAATTAGCTAAGTGTTTAATTAACTTAATTCTTAAACCCACAGTCACTGACGTGTGGGTCCAGGGACTAATTAGCCTAGATTAACTGTTAGTTAGTGCTAATTAACCATGTTAGTTGACTGAGTCACTGACTAGTGGACCCCACTGGTCAGGTTTGACCTGGAACGACCCAGTTGACCTGCTGACGTCGCAGTGATGTAGTGCTGATGCAATAATACATTTTCTGGATTAAAATAAACCAGGAAATTCCAGAAAAATAGTATAAACTTCTAAAAATGATAGAAATTCAATCGTAACTCCAAATGAAATAATTTATATATGAAAAATGATCAGAAAAATCCAATCTATCCATCTGTACTGGTTTCATGCTTGTTTAAACAACTTAACCTCACTGTTTAGTTCAAAACATGATCATGCACTATTTGAATTCATAGCTTGAATCTGAATTTGAACCTTGAGTTCAAATCAACTCAAACCCTTCTATTCTTAGCTGCATTAGCTCAAATCACAACATATTGACATGTCATGATCATGCATCATATTGTGCATTGCATTGATTATATTCTTTCTGTGTTTGCCGGTGATTGTTCCCCCTTGGTAGACGTATGTTTCGACGATGTGATCAATGACACCGATGAAGAGCTATATCATCTTCAGAAGTGCCAGGCAAGCAAAACCCCCTTGTTCATTCCGATACAATCCCACTCTCTCGCTCCTGCTCTCTTTTACTGCATTAGGACAACAACAATTCAACTGTTACATGCTGCGGTAGTTGAACCCCTTCCTCTGCATGACCTGTCATTGCCACAGTAAATAGATGAAACCCACTAGCATGAGTAGGAGTTGTTTGAGCCCTGATGTGCCTACTCATTCATGCTTGTTTTTCATGTCTGCTACTGCTTAGAGTTGAGTCAGGTCTGATTCATCGGGGATGAATTGGAATGGTGATGAACATGTCCTACTGTGTGTGAGCTAAGTGTGTGAACATGATTTGGTAAAGGTAGCGGTGAGAGGCCATGTAGGAGTGCATGGTGGGTTGTCTCATTGAAACCGTCCTCAGGAACTGAGTTCTGTGTTTGTGATCCATGAATAGCTACTACCACTCATTGGGATCCTTAATTAACGCTCTCGACTTATTAACCGCCCTTGTTCTCTGTCCAGGAGTTGCAACTAGTTTCTGATGTTTGTAGGATATGTGTTGGAGGCCGTGCGTAGCGCTGACCCTAGGGGTGGGCTATGACGCGGTAGATACACCATGGCCCGGTGTATCGGGCGCCCGTTTGGTGTCTCGAGAACCCTGCACACATCGTTTGGGGCTGTGAGAAAAACCCCGTCCGGATCTCCTCGCGGATGGAACCCGAATAGGCGATAAACCTGGACTAGAGACTTGTGTGGTTAGTTAGGTCGTGGTCTACACCCACGTCGGTTTTTGCTTGAACTCTGCCGAGCACATGTTGTGTGCAGACGCTAAGTGACGGAAACATGTGTGAAGAAGTACCACCCCTGCAGGGTTATAAATGATCTATTCGAATAGCCGCGTCCACGGTAAAGGACTTCTGGGTTGCCTGTATAGTTCATAGACAAGTGAAAGTGGATACTCTAAAATGCGCAAGATAAGCGTGAATGCTATGGATGGCGTTTTCGTAGAGAGACGGGAGCGGATCCATAGTGGTGTATTGATATGGTGAATATGTGGACTCACGTACGCCACCTCAGAAGAGTTACTTGCAGTCATAGTTTAGGATAGCCACTGAGTCAAAGCTGGCTTGCTGCAGTCAAACTCCACCACCCCCTTTGTTGATACTGATGCATATGTAGCTAGTTCTGATGTAAGTCTTGCTGGGTACATTTGTACTCACGTTTGCCTATTTTATGTTTTGCAGAGAGACGTCAGTCTCGCTAGTAGTTCCGTGTGGACTTTGACGTTTAGCTTGATACCTCAGCTATGATCTTGTGCCCTCGGCAGGATCTGGTAGATAGTCAGGCTTCTCAGCCTTTTTCATTTGTAGATGTCTGTACTCAGACATGTTAAGCTTCCACATGTGCTTTGACTTGTATGCTCTAAATGTTGGGTCATGAGACCCATGTTTGTAATATCTCGCTCCTCGGAGCCTAATAAATAAATACTTGAGTCGTAGAGTTATGTTGTGATGCCATGTTGTATTTACACATATCGAGCATATTGTATGTATGATTGAAATGCTTGGCATGTGTGGGATCCGACAACCTAGTTGTTTATCCTGGGTAGCCTCTCTTATGGGGAAATATAGTCTTGTGCTTCCATGAGCCATAGTAGTCCGCTACAGTCCGGTTCACCGGAGTCCTGCTAGCCCAGCACTACTGCTCCGGAACACTTGACTGGCCGGCATGTGATTCACTTCGTTCATGTGTCTGTCCCTTCGGGGAAATGTCACGCGGTGACATCCGGAGTCCTGCCTAGACTGCTATAGCCCGGTTCACCGGAGTCCTGTTAGCCCAGTGCTACAGCCCGGATTCGCACGCTGCTGACCGACATGCTCGATGTTGATTCATGTATGCATGTCCCCGTAAGTTAGTGCCACTTTGGGTTCACGACTAGTCATGTCGGCCCGGGTTCTCTGTCATATGGATGCTAGCGACACTATCATATACGTGAGCCAAAATGCGCAAATGGTCCCGGGCCAGGTAAGGTGGCACCCGTGGGAATACCGTGTGTGAGGCCACAAAGTGATATGATGTGTTACATGCTAGATCGGTGTGACTTAGAATCGGGGTCCTAACACCCAAGTTGGACGAAATTTGTCGTGTTTAGCCGAACTTCGCCGAACTTTGCCAAAATTTGCTATCTACTTTTATTTTTTGAACGCGCCTGGGGGCGGCCCTGGGGCCGGCGACTGGGGACCAACTCGCCCCTAGGCCGATTTTTTGCGTCGGCTCATCCAAGGCGACGATTTTAGGCGCCTCCTGGGGGGCTAACGGCTGGAGATGCTCTTATATTATCGTGTAACAGAAAGACGTTTTAGGTTGTTTCGGTGTTAGGGTCAAGGGTTTTAGGTTGTTTCGGTGTTAGGGTCAAGGCCATTGAATATCAAATTTCAACATATACTTACTGGGAGTTAATGACATTTTTGCATTTTTTTTAGAAATGGTGGAGGACCCCCCGGCCTCTGCATCTGGAGATGCATGCAGCCACTTTATTAATTATTCACACAAGACCTTACAAAGTCATACAACAGTAAGACGAAAGCCACTGTCTAGGCAATATCTGTCGCTACTCCTATCCAATTGATATAGGGATGTTGATAGTCTGGGTCTAATACCAAACAGACCTTGCAGCCAAACCTAACATCTAAGACCTGAGGTCCCAACCAGGACGCCTGCCGGGTATGGGGCACCCATCAGTCCGGCACACTCCTCAACCTGGACGCCTGCCGGGTATGAGGCCGCCGCAGCCACCTGCCACCGATCCATCTTCGGTGATGTACTGTTGCATCTACCTTGCCCGGTCTAGTTCCCGTCAACGCCACCACGACGCAAGACAACGCCACCATCATGCGCTCGTCTATCATTACACGCCCACCGACGAGACCCCGCTGCTCCATGCCACCGAGACCCGCCGTCGTCAACGCGAGAGAGGGCACGCCACACTACCTCACGCCTCTTCCATCCGGAGTCGCTCCACAAACGATGCTCCCAATAGGGAACACGACACCGCAGCGCCGCCATCATCCGATCCAGAGATCTTAGGATTTCTTCCGGAGCGCCACGAGCAGGTTGACGATAGTTGCTTGACGACGCCTTCATCAAGGCAACGACGTAGACGCCGCCATCGCCCGCCATGACCGGAGTCGGCTCGGTTCATTGGCGACTATGTCTCCCCCACTCGCCGCCGATGCTAATAGTGGGATCCAAGATCCGTCAGTACCAGCCTGGCCAACCGCCTTTGGTGGAGAAGGCAGCCACCACCACCATGCCCAGGCCAAGAGACCCGGACGTCCTCGTGCCACGAAGATTACTCAGGGGGGTCTCCTCTTGTCGTTGTCGAGACGAGGTGCAACCTGCTGCGCACTGCCGTTGGAAGAGGAGGGAGATGGACGCTGCTGCCCCCACGCGTTACCACCGGCCGAGGACTGCGCCGCCGGCGCTGTCTCACCACAGGGGCTTCGCCCCATAGTGTCATCAGCGACGGCGGCGGTAGAGGGAGGCGATGGAGGGGGAGGGCTGAGGGCGGGGACTCCTTGAGGGCGGCGCGGCGCCGCCGCCTTAGGGGGGGAGAGGCCTGACGAGATGAGCTGTCCTCCCTACATTTTTGCATCTGATCCATAGGTTGATTTTGAACAAAACAGAAAGCCGGCAAAAAACGAAAAAGCAGGTGTGAACTTATCTCCCGCCGTGGAAGGAGGTTAGGAAGATGCCAGCGTCCTAAACTCTGGCACACGCACTACAAAAGACAAACGACGGCGCAGACAACGATGATCTTTCCGTTAGACACAAGGCCAAGCTTTGTTCAACTTTCAACTGCTTCAAGGACGATCACATACTACTAGTAGACGAAATGAAATAATTAATTGAATGCAGTTATGTTTATGTACGCCCAAACAAGCCCCTTCATCTGTATATGACTATCACCTCTATCCCTACAAGATACAAAAGAGAAAGAGAAAGAAGAAAAAAGAGGTGCGTCCGTCCGGTATTCTCCTCCTGTTTGTTCCTTCATTCATTCATCATCAGATAATATGCAAGTAATCTCTTCTCTTGTCGTCTCCCACCCAATCGCGCTGCGGTCTGATCTCACACTCGGGGAGCCTTCAGGCAGCTATGATCTGCACTGTCTACATCTATACCCGGACGGAACCTCTTGACTCTGAATACTCGTTAGGACCTCTTCAGAATGAGGCGCTCCAGATCGCTTCGTCTCCTTCGCCGCACCTCATGTGCACGTCCTTGAGCCGCTCGACCGGGTTGCAGACCCCGCTGCACCTCCAGTCGAACGACGCGACGCAGGCGTTCCCTGCCTGCGCCTTCCACTCGCAGTCTGAGATATCGAAGCCATTCCAGAAATGAAATGTTAGTGCCAAATCTTCAGAGACGTGCATGGTGTAGATAATAACAACTGAAAGGAACTGACCTGGCGGCGTTCCGCAGCACATGTCCCTGTCGTCGATGTGCTCCACGTCTAGCCCGATGAACCATGCTCCCAGAGACACATCTTCGTTTGCAAATTTGTGCAGAAGGGGCCTGGGTGATACGACGAAAACACGGCGGCGTCAGTTGCTAATCATCGAATGGAAACGTTGTCTGAATGAGCATTATCTGTTCTCTAATCTTACTTGTTGACTGAGATGTAGGTGGCGAGGTCTTTTGAGATGGCGTATATCTGCCCGGTCGCATGGCGGAAGTACTTGTTCCCGTCTTCTCCGAACTTCCAGAACTCGGGCTCATGGTATTTCGAACTTCTGAAGAAGAGCAGTGATATTCAGTACTTATAAAATAGTAGGATGCACTGATACTTCGACTGTAATAGCTAGATAGTGTTTTCAGAAAGTTTACTTGTCGGAGAGAACCGGTCCAGACTTCATACAGCCAATGTAGACACGGGGTTTCAATTTGTGCCGCCCAAGGGTTGTGAGGAGCATTCCTGTACAAAATACATCACTTAGTTCTCTCCAATATGATTGGGATTTCATAAGGTATATTTATATATACAACAGCATACCTAGGTTGACATGGACATCATCATCCACCTTGACATAAAAATCAGCATCCCATGATGCCACAGCAGTGGAGAAGAATGTCTTGGTCTTTGCAGATAGCTTGTGGTAACCTTCGACATGGTCCTACATGCGCGGATGGATGTCAGAATCAAAAAAAATCTTTGAGAATTATGTCAGAATTAATTTCATTGTTGAACTGTTGACACCTCAAATCGATGATGTCAAGAAGATTTGGCTGATTGTCGTTTAACAGAAAGGGGAAAGAAATGATGCAATTCAGTGTTTGGAGAGTAATGCCATACCAGCCTAAGAAAGTCATGATGAATAGCATCTTCCACGTCTATCGCCTGATCAAGGGCGCTGTTCGATGCCGGGCTGGAAAGCATAAACACATGTTACTACATTTAGACTTATGGAAATATACAATCTAAAAAGAAAAGGCTGCACAGTATGTGTTCTGAAAAAATAGTAACACAATCTACTGAAGCTTGAATGAAATCTGTCTTTTGGAATTTGAGAAAGTGAATAACTACAGAAATCTCTAAAAATCAAAACAGAACAAGAAACTGAGGCTTTGCGGAATCCTTTTCTTGGCTAAAATATGTAAGCTTTCCATGGAGATATTTACAATGTATCTGTTCTGTGTTACGATTTTTCTTTTACGGAACCTCATCTTACGATATTTTGGCAACAAGTTATAAAATATTGTGTCCGTTACATTACCTATGACCGATCATGAAGCGAATGACGACTCCCTTTTCCTCTTCCAATTTCTTGAGTTTCTCACCTGATAAATAATGACGAGATATGTGTGGTGAAATAACTGTCAGCCAACTAAATGATCCACCCCACCCCAATCTAAATAGCTCAACTCTTAGCAGAAAGTACACATGCAACAAACAAAATGTATGACCCGAGGCAGCTATGATGATAAATAAACCTATTTGATTATTCTAATTGCTATAATGATAAATAATCATATTTAATTGATTATATTTGCTATGATAATGGATGATCCTATTTGGTCCCTTGATTCTGTACTTGCACATTTCTCTGTAATTTCCTCGCTAGCTGCACACCACCATTCTAGCCGATTAAATACACATTCCTCTGCATCGGTTCTAACTAAGAACAAGAAATCCAGCAAGCAACAGCTAGGCTAAAACAAGGGAGACAATCATCTCGACAATCAGGTAGCATTGCAAAGTAATGAACCTTGAGGCATCCACGTCTCCCTGACAGAATCCCGGCGCTTCTTGCTACTGAAGGCGGTGTTGATCCCGATCACCACAAAAGCCTTCTTCCTTTCCTGCCTCACGCCATCCGCACTCTCAAGCAGCTCATGCCTGCTGCGCCGCGCTGCCAGCTCCATCTGTAGCGTGGTGATCGACTTGTCTAAATATCTAGACACAAAAATGATATGTTCCAATTAGCCCCTAATAAAAATATAAAAATGCAGAGAGTTCCGGAACAATTTTCAAGACTGATGTCAACTTACTGTATGGCCTCATGAGTCTTGGCCACTTCCCCCATGACGTCCCTGTCGTCAGATGGTTTCTGAAATAAATAATAAAGGTGTTCACAGAATTGCACACCAAAGGGGAAACTGAAGAACATCAGGATTTTCTCATTTAAATATCCATTTTCACTCTGCACCTATTTCTTGTAAAAAAGATAACCTGATTTATCTTATGTTGATAAACCTTGTTTGTTCTTTTTTCTGAAATAAACCAGGTGCCAAAAACAGACGATCCCTATCAAAGTATCAATGGGTGTTTACCGTCGTTTCTGCATTGTTAAAATTAATGATGCCAAAGTTTACAAACATTTAGTAGTACTTTTTAAAATGCAACCAAGCATAAGTTCCATCAACATACTCCCTCCGTCCGCGAATAAGTGTACATCTAGTTTTTGTTCTAAGTCAAAGTTTTAAAATTTTGACCAACTTTATAGAAAATAGTAATAACATATATGACATCAAATTGATATATTATGAAAGTACATTTCAAAACGAATCTAGTGATACTAATTTGGTGCCATAAATGCTTTTACTCTTTCCTAGAAAGGTGGTCAAAGTATTAAGACTTTGACTTAAGACAAAAGCTAGATGTACACTTATTCGCGGACGGAGGGAGTAAATAAGTATAGAAGGGGTTCATCGATTAGTCAGCCGCCCTAACGTACCGTCTTGGCGACAAAATCTTCAGAAACGACCTGCAGCTCCTCCTCCTGGCGCCGCCGCTGCGCCACCACGGGGCTCTTCAAGTCCGGCATCGCTCCGAACCTACGCCATAGAACATGCGTCAGCCACAGGCCTGCGGCGAGCAGGGCGCCGCATCGCTCCGCAAACGGCGAGCAGATGCATCCAAGAACCCCACCAAGAAGGGTGCCCACGGCGTGTCAGACGGAAACCAATCTAGGGGGTGGAGGGGAGGAGAGGGGCTCACCGGTCGGTGAAGAGCATGCCGAGGCCGAAGCTGCAGGCGCAGAGGAGCAGTATGGTCCTCGACAGCACCGGCCTCCTCTCCCCGCCGGCGGCGCCGCCCTTGGCCTTCATCCTCCTCCCGGCCACCTCCGTCCCAACCCTCTCCGGCGTAGTACGTGTGTACGTTATCGCCTGGAGGTGGAGCTGGTCTGGTGAACGCGTCGCGCGCTGCTGTGCTGTGCCGGGAGCGAGAGGCCGAGGCCGGCCTTTATGAAGGTTCGAAGTAACCGAAGCCGGGGGAGGGAAACACACAGGCGGAGAAGAAGAAGACTAGTTTAATCTTTTTAATGGCCGGAGTTCAGAAAAGAAAAGAAAGGAAAATGCTGCGTTCACAAGGCTGGGCTGTGAACGGGGGTCAGAGGGCGGCTGTTTTTCTTTTCTCAGAGACGGTGACAACGGGAGGCGATTGTCACGTTCGTCTTGCCATCGTTGGGGGATGATCGTCGTCACGGACACCTGCGGCCCTGCACCGGCTCGAGTCAATTCATTCTCACCCAAACAAAATAGTTTTCCTTGTTCTTGAGAAAAAAAACGTTGAACATAGACCCGATTTTTTTCTTTTATGAATTTCATAGTAATTATAGAAATCCCTGTCCGAGATAAAATTTAGAACTTGCGGTATTTTTGCCTAGTAGGCAAAAATCGACCTCTAGAAGCGACGCGGATTAACTGAGCTCGAGCTCTAAAATTTGTTAAAACCAAAAAAAACTGAGTGTTTTTGTTGCAAACTTTGACAAATGTTTTCGATGCTTGTAAAGGTTCATCATACAATAGCATTCATGGAAGTCGTGGCAAAGAAAACAAAATCGATGCTCCAGAAAGTTATTTTCAAGAGAATTTTGGAGTGTTGATATTTTTTCTCATGACATCCATGAATGTGATTTCAGGATGAATTTTTGTAAGCATTGAAAACATTTGTCAGAGTTTGCCCCACACACACAAAAATCATTATGTTTGAATTTTACCGTTCATCGGAGCTCATATAAATTCGAGCTGAGAAGAACACTTTCACGCTGGAAGGGACTATTCTAAATGTTGTCGAACAACTCTGGTCATAAATGACCGAGAATTGACGGCACCATATTAGAACTCCTATGGATTGAAATACTTTAAATATAGTTTCAAGATGAAGAACATCTAGATACATCCATTTCAGCGACAATTAATATGAGATCGAGGGAGTATCATATCAAATAGGCCCTGAAAACGAGTCAAAATCGGCATATTGATAGCTAGTAGTATTTGCAATTGTCCTGCGCCAGCCAGCCAGCCGGCGTAGCAACGATGGGCGGAAAACTAAACGCACAAATCGCCGGCGCGGCCGACCGGTCGTGCCGTGTGGGCATCCGTGATCTGTACATCCACGATCATCCATCGCTCCGGCGGCAGGCCGCGTTGGCACCGAGGTTCGGATCCCGGGGGCGTCACACGTCGCGGCCGCCCGGCGGACTTGCCGGGGGGTCCGTATCACGTTCGAGTATGTGGGGTGGGGTGGGGTGGGGGGCACGCGACGACGCGGGGCCGTGTGGCGCCCGGTGCGTCTCCCGAGTCAACGCGGCACCCGGTTCCAGTGCATCTCCGCGCGCGCCCACCACGGCCAGCCGCCGTGCGTTTCCTCGTCACATTACCTTTTCGCACCGGCCCTGGCTAACGTGAGTATTGGCAGAGTGCTCAGTGCTCATCATTAGCGGACGTCCTGCCGGAAAAAAATGAGAGGATAATTCGGGAGCACTGATGACAAGCTTCCCACGTCGTTTTCGGTACTCTTCGTTGGGCCATGGAAGTCCTTCAGCACGAACGGAAGGTCGGCACTTCCAAGAGCGCGACGTCGACGCGTACCGGTCCCGGTCCGGTTAATCGGTTATTATGCCCTGCGCTTTGGGGAAAGCGATGAGGCTGGTCTGGTCTGGTCCGATCAGGGGGAAGCGCTGGTGCACCGCACGAGATGCCACGGAGTCCTCGACTTGTCCTCTGTTCTCGGCGTATTTTAGGGCCTCACGTCGGGGAGGAGTGCGCCGAGGATCGGGTCGGAGTGGCCCGGGCGTCACGTCGCGGGCGCAGGGCCGGGGGCGCTGCGGCGCGTTACGAGCTCGCTCGCCCGCGCGATTACGTGTACGCGAGGGCGCACCAGGCGCGCACGTCGGCAGGCCGTGGGGCGCCCGTCACGCTGTCTGGATCACCGTTGTTTT
Organism: Triticum aestivum; assembly: GCF_018294505.1. Lineage (NCBI taxonomy): Eukaryota > Viridiplantae > Streptophyta > Magnoliopsida > Poales > Poaceae > Triticum > Triticum aestivum. The sequence goes on from NC_057806.1 coordinate 451,734,204, forward strand.
ATCGTCGCCCTTGGTAGACAGACTGCTCTCTCAGCTCATCATCACCAACGATTTTGGATCACCTGGCCGAAAAATCCACTCTGCATACGACGGATTTCCCGTGACGGTACTTACACTCGTAGCAGTTGCTGTCCGAGTAGGTTCGCATCCTCTTTCCTTCCTAGATGGAAGTTGGTTAGGAAGAAACAAACGCGGTTGGCACTACCAAAGCAACGCGATATCCCGGTCCTGAGCTTTGGGGAAAGCGACCAAGCTGGATCCGATCAGGGCTGCACTGCAGCGCAAACAAAGCACACGAGGCGCCACGGGCGGAACGGCACCGGTGACATCACCGGGAGGACGAGCGGGGAAGCGCGACGGTGATGGATCGTTCGACGGAGGCGACACGTGGGGGGTCCTCGCCTTCTACTTCTCCGCTGCTGTCGGCACATATTTTAGGCGGGCCAGGGGTCAGCCTGCCGCGCGATCCCGAAGTCTCGTCCGGCAGGGTGGGCGGCAGCCAGGCCCCACGCAATCTAATCTAGAGTAGTCTAAACAAGGTGCCAGGCTACCTGCAAAATCTAGTGCTGTCCAAGGAGTCCGAGATGCCATTTTTTTTATGAAAAGAGTACATTCAGGAGACCGACGTCACACGATCTAGATCGACTGACAAATTTTGTTTACGGGCACCAAAAGAATCAGCCTGCAACGGCATCTGGATTTAAGGTGACATTATGCTGGTCTACTGTCTTGCGCTCACCAAGAAATAAGAATGTGCGAGCGGCAACCGCCCAGCAGCAGCTTTAATGGAGTCAACTGAATTTTCATAGGGAGGTTTGACAGTAATAACGATTTGCTCGTGATCCAATCTCAATGCTAACCTCTCGAGCCACCAAGCACCACAGGCTCACAACAAATTATGATAATAAACACGTAGTAGTACTGATGCTACGGATCCATTTCAGGAAGCAGTCAGCTATGCACACAACAGACACTCAGTAATCCCACCTTTTTTTTTTATCGTAGCAGTAATCGCGCCCTGGAATGAACGTTAATTTACACAGGACCACACACGGGCAGTAGAGCAGACGTCTTCGCGACAAGTTTTACCATCCATCCCAGTCCGCTCACAGCATTTTGACCCTTCCTAGTCCTCGGTGTGGCACGTCCAGTATGTCAACCCACTGCAAAGGCGATGCGACGTCAGGACACGCATACTGGTCAAGTGAATCAAGGAGGGAGGCAGAGACGAAGTTGCTGATATACCTTATCAACACAAAAACGCATTGCAGGACGCCGGCAACACCAGTCCACACAGAAGGGCCCTTGTCTGTCAGGGCGTCTTGCACCAACAAACCCACTGATCCAGCCAGGCAGACGAAAGAAACTACATAGGCGACGAAAAGCCAGAGCTTCACCCTGCGCATTAAGAAACCCTTGTTAGAACAATACAATGTAGTATCTCAGGACAGGAGAAAATCCTTCTTGCACATTAAATCCCATTTGCTAGTAAACTACTGTACCCAGCACTCAATGGGCTAGGGTGGCGTCCATTTCGCTTTACCAACCCTAGAGAAACTCCCAATACAGGCCTTCATCCTTAGTACAGACATACTGATTGGGTGCTAAGATCTAAAGTAGAGAGGGAAACGGCGCAGATTGTACACTAAGGTTCCTAAGCAATTGCTTCGTGTAAAAGGAAGTTGTCGAGCACCCATTATTTGTCTACTTATACTCTAATGAAAGACACAAAGAGGCAGAATGAATCAGTGCAATCACATAGTAACATGCTGCAACTACAACGTTCTTTTGGTCAAAAGCACTTCATCAGTTTGAGATAGCATCTCAACAACGAGTTTGAGATTCTGCACAACATAAATGAATAGATGCCATAAAATGAAAACCCTTAACCCCTGCACTTGAACCTAATAAACAAGTAAACCTTCAACATTCCGGGCTTGCGTAGACTGTGCCTACATTTTAAGATTCATCTTGTTGCAAGATATCCGTGTGGCTTCATCTGCTAAGGCCAAGGATCCCACTTACTGATTATATTTTCACTTCTGTTGACAGTGTAATGTTCCTATTTTCTATGTTCCTCTATAAGGGCTAAACCCCATGTTGTAAATATCTTTATTTATATTACCTCCGTCCCAAATTACTTGTCTTAGATTTGCCTAGTGGATGTATCTAACACTAAAAGTGACTAGATACGGACAAATCTAAGACAAGTAACTCGGGACGGAGGGAGTATGTCATAGCTCAACCCATGTCGTAAATATCTTTACTTATATATCATACCACAATAGGAGCCTCTCCTACTATTTTCCTCCTTAAAGAACCATGTGGCTTATTTCAAATTTCTTGAAGAAGTTTTAGCTAATCCTTGCATTGGCTTTGTATGGCTGGAATGAAGCTTAAAATATTTGCAGAATGTGCAGCACATCAGTTCAGGAAAATTAAACGTATTCCTTTGACTCCAACATATAAAATATTATACAAAGAGATTAGTTCGAAAACCTAGAGCCATAAAAATAACTTAATCAAGCATTCTAACTATGATCTTGGTCAGATTGCAACTATAGGTTTGGAATAAATTATTCTGATCTTTCCCAATGAATATTTACAAAGATAACAACATAGAAACTAACCACGATATAATAAAAATGTTATACACGGGTCTACAATTTTAGAAAAATGGGCTTCACAACAGTAGACACTTGAAGTCCTAACTTTCCACCTCTACCAACATCAATTTTTTATGCACGTATGATATTTAGAAGAAAATAGGTGAAACTGCACTTTTTTTTTATCTCACTCAGGCAGTCACGCAGCAGAAAGTTGAACGACAGAAATTAATATATACTCCCTCCGTTTTTATTTACTCTGCATATTAGGTTTGACTGAAGTCAAACTTTATAAAGTTTGACCAAGTTTAGAGAAAATATATAAACATTTAACATAACAAATTTATATGATGTGAAAGTACATTCAATAATGAATCTAGTGATATTGATTTGTTATTGTATATGTTCATATTTTTGTTTATAAACTTTGTCAAAGTTTACAAAGTTTGACTTTGACCAAAGCCAATATGCGGACTAAATAAAAACGGAGGGAGTACAACTATAATTCAGAAATAAATCCAAATAAGCATACAAGTAACAGAAACTGGTAAGAGTTTCAACCAATAAGAGTTTCTTTTTGAACCCCATTGGGATTGTACCATATTGGCACATCATGGAAAAAGCTCGGCTTGAAAGGCAAGCCACAGTAACAGAAACCGGTAACAAAATATGTAGGTGTTTGACACATGTTAAATTAAATGTCAAGGGAAACAGGAATATGATAGAAATAGAGTAGCATACAATGAAGATTGATGAGCAGTGCTAATAGGGAAATAATGAGGATCATTAGCAATAGAGAAACCGGTGCTACCCTCATGAGATATAGTAACTGTTTTAGCTGTTAGAACTATCAAAAGAGAGGTCACACTGTTGACTTACAGACTTAGGTGTCAAGCACATCCACGACCACCCAAAGAAGCTTTAATATGACTTTCTCTAAACCATTTAAACTCATAATAAGATTAGTCAGACTTTGACATATGGTCAGGCCTCAGATGACTTGGGCAGCTAACCTAGGTCAAATACACCGTAACTTTTTCTCTTTTGACACAAGAATAGCCTAGGTACGTAATCAGTTTGGTTTCATCCAGAATCAATTGGTCCAAGCACATCCATGACCACCCAAAGAAGCCTTAATATGACTTCGCTAAACCATTCAGACTTATGTAATCAGATCAGTCAGCCCTTAACATATGGTCAGGCCTGAGATGACTTAAGAACCTAACCTAGGTCCAAGATATCATGGCTTTTCTCTTTTGACACAAGAATAGTCAAGGTACCTAATCAGTTTGGTTTCATCCAGAACCAATTGGTCAACTAAAATAAACACCAGTTTTGCTAAAGCACATCTAGATGTGCCATAAGTATTGCACATCTAAATCTTATGTCATTGATCCTACGTCGAGATTCGTGTGGATATTTTCTTTTTTTCTTTTTTCTTTTCCTCTTTATGTTTGATTCACTCACTTGGATGTGCAATAACTAGAGCACATCTAGATGTGCCCTAGACACACCCAACAAACACATCATAAATTCAGTGTGTGACATTATAATTGCAAACATAACTAACTTTTCGGTCGTGCAGTTAACGTGTATATATTCAGGGTTCAATCCAATCATCCACTAGGAATTTCAGTAACCTAATCTTTGGTTAATACTACACAGTATCTTGAATTCAGCGATCAATTCGATCAACTGGTGCCAAATCGAGCAGTAATCTGACCTCCACTCGGAATCATCCCCGTAGGACGAGTAGTAGTCGTTCCCGATGGCATCCTTGTCGACGCAATTGAACATGAGCGCGGCCAGCGACGCGAAGATCCCTGCAAATCGCCCACAGAGACCGGTCAATTCCCGACCTCGGAGCCGCGACACGAATCACCAAAGCCTGGGGAAGCGGGAGGGAGGGGATCTGGTTACCGGGCAGGTAGTGGATGAAGGAGACCTGGACGGCGCTGCAGACAACGGCGTCGACCCAGAACCACCAGCCGGCGCCGAAGAGCGCGCCGGCGACGCCCGGCCCGATGATCCCCCACAGCATCGCCAGGTTCTCCATGGCCGCACCAAACCCTCGCCTCCACCAACTCCGCGGAATCCCCTCGCTTCGTTGCCTCCTTCCTTCTCGCCTTTTCTTTCTGCCGATTTCCTCTTCTCTTTTTGCACCGAGAGGGGTTGGATAGGATGTTGGGCTTTGACTCGGACTCGGTTCCTCCGCGTAATGTGATGATGTTCAGCATTGATTAATCTGGCCCAATGGGGCCTCACGTGTTAATGGGCCTACTGGGCCGAAAAAGGATGGAGCCATTGGTGTGGTGTTCCCTCAAAAAACAATCTGGGAGAGGAAGGAGGTTGGGAGGGAAGTGTGACCAGCAGGAAGAGGCGACAATGGCGCGAGGTGGCGCGTGGGCGGCGGCGGCGGCGGCGGTGCTGTGGTGGATGGCGACGGGCGCCAGGGCGGTGTGGCTGGAGATCGCGCCGTCGGGGACCAAGTGCGTGGCGGAGGAGATCCGGTCCAACGTCGTCGTCATCGGCGACTACGCCGTCCTCTACGAGCACCAGCAGGTCCATCCCACCGTCTCCGTCAAGGTAATTCATTTACGTACATTTACATTTCATACTCCGCCCGAACGATCGGTGCATAAATGCAATGTGGGAGGTTATAAAATGGAAGGATTTAACGTTCAACACTGCGAAATGAATGATGAGGGTTGGGTTAGTCGCGGGTGAACCATCTCCCCTCATTTATTTGGAAAAACATGGCAGGACTGCTGCCGCTTTCATTGATAGCTCAAATTTACAGTGGCTGGATTGGGTTCACATTCTAGTAAGTAGTATATTCGATCGGAAAAGGGAGAAAGCAATGAATTTACAGCGACTGGGTTGATCTGTTCATGGTGAGGATCCTTTGCAAAGTTGCAGAATGCAGATGAGAATATTGAACGAGTCACCGGGGGTAGAATCGGTTGGTAAAGTCGTCAGAAAATTGGAACGAGTCATCGGTGGCTATTAACAGTTTGGAAATCATTGATTCATTGGCATATCTCTACATTGATCTGGGGCTCAGGTGCTGGTTGTACTGAAAAACATTTGGTACCTTTATTCATTTTCAAAGATACTAGTACATGTGATTATTTCACATTGTGCGTGTACACATAAAAGGAATATAAGGAATTATTTAAACATTCTATATGATCCATAGTTTACCAAAGGTGTGTTTTGCTTTCAACCAGGGCTCATTATCATCCTTCAACATTGAATTCACTGTGGTCACAAAAAAAACCATTGAATTCACTGAAATAGAATACATAATGGGGCACAACGGTGATTTGATTTGTCCTGGCGCCTTATCCATTTTTTCTATTATATCTGGAGTTTTACATCGACATTGAATTATATGTGTTGTTTCGAAATTACCTTTGTTTGATTTTGGTTTTCACCTTGTACCCATGAAAATTGGAGTTGATAGTTCAAAATTTTCCTTTTCCTGCATGTTCCATATCAAAAATACATTGGCTAAAGGGGTAAGTCCACTGTTATATAAAAGTGAGACCTCTCTGCAAATTAACGCGGATAGCAACCCATCTGAGTCCGACACGGGTGGGTGGGTTCAGCACCTTGAATTCCAGCCACTAAACTAGGGCTGAATTCTCAAGCATGTGCCATATCATGCCTTACAATCACATGGTTTTGATGTTTTAGTGCTTTACTGAAGGAAACAGAAGATCATAAATAGAGAGAATCTGCAGTATTTTAATTCAGTCTGAGTCATAACTAGGAATAGGAAGAACTAATAAGTACTTGCGAATTGGGAGGCATTGGAATTATGATCCACCTTGACACCTTCTACTATTCTATTAGCTGTAACTTTGGTTCCATAGTTGCATCACATGATATTATTGCATACGTTATATTCCTGTAGCTATGCAGTGTGCGTGTGCAAGGGCGGTAGAGTTCCAAAAAAAATCCCGTCACTAGGCTTCCTTCCACGCTTTATCATTCAGTTTTAACTGTATATTTATTTCCCCTTGTAATTTCTTGGAACTGACTCCAATTTCTGTTTTCTTGACTCATTTGTATCCGTTTTGATGTACATAATTCTTGCAGATCACATCCCCTTTTGGGGATACCATACACAAGAAAGATAAGGTTACGGTGGACCAGTTTGCATTTACCACATCAGAAGCAGGAAATTACTTGGCTTGCTTTACAGTTGACGGTGATAACAAGGGTTTGGTGATGAAACTAAATCTTGACTGGAAAATTGGTATCGCGGCAAAAGATTGGGATGCTATTGCTAAAAAGGAAAAGATTGAGGTGAAGTACATGAAATTATGATGGTATACCCATCATTTTTCAATTTCGTTGTTTTCCTCGTTTGGATGACAGTGCCTTTCCTGAATAGGGAGTTGCGCTAGAGTTGTTTAAGCTTGATGAATCTGTCCAAACAATCTATGAAAATCTGCTCGTGCTGAGGACCAAGTAAGTCCAATGCACTTCTCCGGTCGTGTTTCATCAATTTTGTTGATGCCAAAAGACGTAACTATTCCGTCTAAAAATATTGTTCTTGATGCAGAGAATCCGACATGAGAGATGTCAGTGAGGTGACGAATGCTAGGGTCTTATGGTTGAGCATGATGTCGCTCGGTGTTTGCATTTGTGTTTCAGTTATGCAGCTGGTGCATCTAAAACGGTACTTCCGAAAGAAGAAGCTTATCTGAGATTATATACTCCTCTGCAGCATACATACATTCTATGTTCTATTTAGTACTAGATGAAATATAATAATTTTGCCACAATGGATGTTAAGCAATTATGTTACAGATAAATGATAGCATGTTCTCACCTAATCCCAAGTTCAGATAAGATGGCACTGCTGCCACTCTTCATGTTCAACTTACCACTATTACAAAACAAAATGCAAGTACCAATTTTATGATGCTACTGGGCACCGGCCCCCTTGCCACAACCAAAGAAACTCTCTGTAATCACTCTGTGGTAAGCTTTCATGGATGAAATCTGCGAAGTTCTTTCCGAAGTTACTCTTGAACGCCAACTTGATCTCGTTTATGCCGACGTCGTCGCTGCCCAAGATAGCCCTCGTAACCAACCTTTTATGGGCTTCTGGGCGTTGCATGCTTCTCTGCAGTAACTGACAAGGCCAAGAACAGAAGAATGAGTCAGGGACCAGCGATGTAGCTAGTACAAATTCAAGTACAGCACTGCTTGCGTTTCTGTTATTCACCTTGCAGTAATACTTGGAAGGACTGTAGATGCACTTGACAACAAGTCTCAGAGACTCTTCAAAATCACCAGCCAAATTCTTCTTCAGTGCCTGCATACATACACATTCATGATTGGCCAAGATTCACATTCAGAGACTGCCATTGAGTTTGCTTACTTTGGTGAAGTCATGCCCATATATATGCTTGTAACTGCAGAGCGCCAGCCTGAGCTGTGGGATGCTCCTCTTGCTGAACATCTCGAGGATGGCGGCCTCGTCGACCGATCCCGTGCCGCCACCGTTCTTGGCGTCGTACAATCGCCTGGCGTCGCACTTCGCGATGTGCCGGCTGGGTTCATCGTGGTGCGACTTGTGGGAGGTTGCCAGAGCTACCAATAGCTGCTCGAACCACGAGGGGGAAACCCGGCAAAGGAGTGAGCTACCTTTGCCAGGTAGAAACGGAAGAAAAATGACTGAAACCAGAACGAGAAGCAGGACGTGGACAGGGCAGACATACTCTCTGATAAGGGTGCGAGGGGTCGGTGTCCATGTCCTGCTCCAGGTTCTTCTTGAACCTGGACAGGTACGCCTGCTTGGTGAAGAAGAGCTGGTCCTGCTTCCGCCGCGTGAAGACCTCGACAAGGGCGCGGTAATCGGCCGCCGCGCCGCTCTCGATGGCGTCCCTCGCCATGATCGCGTCTCGCTCCGCCAGGTCAAGCATCCACAGGTAGAGCAGGTTGCAGAGCTGGAGAGGGAGGCCATGTGAGACTGAAAGCAGAGTACGTTGAGACGCTCTGCCAGTCTGCCTACCTGTTATGCCCTTTGTCTATCTTATTACCTCATTGTCCTGATTGGCCGTGAGGGTTTTGTGGAGCCTGCCGGCGAGGTCCTCGCCGAACATTGCACGGTACGTCACCTTGATCTGCTGCCTCTCCGACGCGCTCCGGTGAGCCAGGAGGCGGCTCAGGCGGCGCGGCTCGTCGCACGCGCCATGGATCTCTCTGCACTCGTTTTCGAACCCTGCGGCGGCAGGAGAACGGGCGGCCATGATCGGCACTTCAGCGCCGTGCTGAGGCTTTCGATGTGTGAACCATGGCTAGTGCAGAGATGCATAAGTGAGAGGGGGAGAGAGAGCCATGTTGTTCCTGGCTTCCTTTTAATGAAGGAGGGGAGGAGAAAGGAAGAAAGTTATCTCGAATTGGACAGAAAAGGAGGCAATGGAAAGGAAAGAGGAGGGAAATGTGTGTCCTACTCACACTCAGCATTGGTTTTGAGTGCAGGGGTAGGATTTTCATCAGCCATCATGGGGATCATGACTTTAAAGGCCTTTTTAGCTTGGATGGAATGTGAATTATTATTAGATCAGTCACCCTGAAGTCATATCCTATGATGCCTTTATAGTACATGGTTGATAACCAAGTTTCTGAATGGTGGAGTACTGAACATTCCTGAAGGAAGGAAGGAAGGAAGGAGCAAGCAAGAAAGTTATCTGAATTTGGTCAAAAAGGTAAGCAATGAAAAGGAGACATGAGGCAAATGTGTTGTCCTACTCAGCATTGTGGTTCTGAGTGCAGGGACTGGGTTTTCAGCGTTTCATAGGGATCTTGACTTTTAAGCCCTTCTTAGCTTCTATGGAATGCAGGTAATTAGATGAATCTACCCCTAAAAAAAGGTAATTAAATCAATCTGAATCTAGGTCCTATGATGATCGAATCCAGTCAAGTAATGTGTAATCCTCTTAGTCGAACTTAGTCTGGGAAAAAGACTATGTTACCTTCTACAAATTCAAAAAAAAAATGAAAATCACAGAGCTATATTGTAGGATGTAGTATGGATGTACTCTACAAATTTTCGTGGCAACATTACCACGGTGAACAATTATCCGGCTCGTTCTCTTGGAGATGCTTAAAGGGGTAGGATTACGTGCATGTGCTTATAAGGGTGAGTGCAGTGCGTGTCGTGAGCGTCTACATACGTACTGCGATTCTCAAAAGAAGAAAATTCGAAAGTGTACACGCAGTTTTCCATTTTTACGCCACAGAAGCAGACCTTTTATTTTCTCCTTGGACAGTTCCAGCTTTATTGGGTTCAGACTTCATCCAAGAATGCGCATTTGCGAAACATAAAACCTACGATTTACACCTGTCATGGTGCCACCGGTGTCAAATTATATTCTTAATTCTGCCGGGCTGAAACGAAGCTCGGTTGATGACCAAACGTATTACTCCTTGAGTATTATTCTTGAGCCGAGTTGAAACGAGGGTCAGCTAATGACCAAAGTACGCAGTAAGTTGAGAAAGAAGAGGGAATAGGGAGAACCAAGTGCGCAGCAGTGCAGCCTCAAAAAAAAAAAGAACTCCAAAGATGTGGTCATGTGGAGCGGAGGAAGCAAAGGGCAGGCCGCCAGTAGCAAGTGGTTGACAGCGGAAAAGATCCTAAGGGTGAGTGCAGCTGCCTTTGCTTGCTGCTCGACATAAAATTCCTCGCCGATGCTGCTTTTGCGGCCGAGCCGACGGTGACGGTGACGGTGCTATATCTGGTGGCACCCATGCCATGGCATTCGAGGACTCCCGCCCGGTGGGCGCTGACTCGGAACCCCTCGCTGCCTTTCGCTCTATTTTCTTTCGCCCTTGTCCGAATTTTCGTGTCCACATCACGGAACTGGGACGGGTCACCTCTTTCCAGCTCCAAGCCGGTGCGCCACGATTGCTTTTTTTGTTTGTTTGTTTCTTGGGAAAGCACGACCCACCTATAGGAACACTGGACAGGATATTGCCGCCGTGGCCACGAGTACGGAGTGTGGTGTGGTGCTTCATGTCTCATGGTCACCACGACTACGGGACGAGAGCATGTCCTATTTGTTCCTTGATGATTGCGGATAAACGGGACATTCCCGTGTCTTGTCTGCCTCTCCTCTCCCGTGTCTCGTCGGCCTGAGCATTTCCTATACAGCGGCCGTTACTTCACATCTCGCAAACCGGCGCACAACCCCCCCCCCCCCCTTCCTATTTTTTTCATTCTTTTTTTCCCTTTTTTCTGCTCCCCTGCAGAAGAAAAGTCAGGCGTGGGTTGATTTCATTCAAACTCGTGACCTCCTCTTTGTGCCTAGACTGCACTAACCACTTGTGACAACTTACTACCCCTCAAACAAACAAAAAAATTGTGACAGCTCACTTGTTGTGGCTACTTATATCCTTTTTTTTCTCTTTTCTTCTTTTTTTCCTTATCTTTTTCTTTTTACCTTTTCTTAAAAAATCAGAATGCACAAATTTTTTTTGAATCCGATGAGCCATTTATAAATTCACGAACTTCTTTTCAAATTCTCTGAACTTTTTTTCGAAATCCGTGAACATTTTCGAATTCATGATTTTTTGCATTTTTTTTCTCTTTTTTCCCTTTCAATTTCTTTCGTGTTTTTTTTCAAAAGTCGACGGTTTTTTTTAGACAATCAGCGAAGCTTTTATTAAACCGTCACCACATTTACAGGGACGAACTGAAGTTCACCAGGGTTGCCTAACCAAACATGGCGGCCTACCCCCAGTTTCAAAGCGTGCTTCGCTACATTGTGAGCCTCGAAATTCGAGCTCCTAAATTCATGCACTATATTGCATGACTGAAAACTACGAGTGTAATCTATGATCTCATGAATAATAGCACCATAGCTCGGACTACTCTTCTGACTGATGTCGTTTACAATACCTTCGCAATCAGTTGCAACATGGATCGCCTGCAGGTGCAGATCTTGTGCAAGTGCCATTGCTTCCCGGACTGCCAGCGCTTCTAGGGTAGTTGGGTCAGATATACCCTTGAACACAATTACCGAAGCTCCCAGATAAGTTCCCTCTCGGTTTCTACAAACTGCAGCAGCCGTCCCAAAGCTCGATCTCCGTCCAGTGGCCGCATCAACATTCAGTTTAATCTGCCATGAGGGGGTTGGATCCACTGTCTCGGTCGCACGGGTGCAGAGTTCACTGCAGCACTGTTCGGCTTCTTCACTATCTCAATATCATTCAGAAAAGATTTGACAAAGCAGTGAGTCGAGAACGGGCTCTGAAATATGTCCTCATAGATGGCCTTTCTTCTTGCCGCCCAAATAGCCCAAAGTGTGACCGTCAACTGGACAAAAAGATCGCTCCTCAAAGCCTTCCTCATAGCAAAAAGCCAGTCCCGTACATTCTCCTGTCAAAACTGCTTATCTGATCCAAGATGGCCTCATCAGTCAGCGCCCAAACACTGCGTGCCATCGAGCAGTTCAGCAATGCATGTCTCCACGAATCCCTCGCCCCACATAACACACATGACGGTGATGTTGCCATGTTTCTATGCTGTAATATATCTGCCGTTGGAATGGAACTTCGGGCCAGACGCCACAAAAACAGCTTGATCTTTGAGGGTACATTTGTTTTCCAGAGATCCTTCCATTCACCACCAACGTTATTTGCAACAGATGTAATGTCCTGTTCCTCAATCCAATTCTCCCTCATGGTCTTCGTGTGGATGATAAGCCTGTGTGCAGATTTGACCGAGAAAGAACCACTCCTCTCTCCGCTCCAGGCCCAGAAATCATTTATATTCTGTGTACACAAAGGGATTGATAGTATAGCCTCAGCATCAATTGGCAAGAAGACAGCCCTGACGAGCTGCTCGTTCCAGCTTGCTGTAACCACATTCATCAATTCTGAGACCATTTGTGGTGGGTTGGGAATTAGTGGTGCTATCGGCCTCATCATACCAGAACGTGGTAGCCAGTTTTGTGTCCAGATTTCTGTTGTCTGCCCGTTGCCGATCCTCTGAATTAGCCCTTGCCTGATCATATCACGTCCATCAAGGATTGCTCGCCAGATTTGCGAAGGTCTACTACCCAACTCCGCCTCCATCAGAGATGTTTGAGGGAAGTAAGCTGCCTTCAAAAGTCGTGCACTGAGGGATGAGGGATCACATAGGACTCTCCATGCCTGTCTTGCTAATAACGCAAGGTTGAAAACTTCCATGTCCCGAAAGCCAAGACCTCCGAGATGCTTTGGCTGTGTCAAAATATCCCATGCCACCCATGCTGGTTTACGTTTCCCCGCTTTGCTTCCCCACCAGAATTGTTTGATAATGGAGGAGATATTCTCACAGAGACCCCTAGGCAGCCTGAAACATGTCATGGAATAGACTGGTAAGGCTTGGGCCACTGCTTTAATCAAGACTTCTCTCCCCCCTGCCGATAAGAGCTTCTCCATCCAGCCCTTAACCTTCTCCCAAACTCTATCTCTGAGATATTTGAACGTATTCATCTTGGATTGTCCCACATCCGTTGGCATACCCAAGTAACGCTCGTTCAGTGACTCATTATGAACATTTAAGATCGTTTTGATACTATCTCTCATATGTTATGGACATCCTTTACTGAAGAAAATAGACGACTTCTCATTGTTGATTCGCTGACCCGATGCTTTACAGTATACCTCCAAAAGGTTAGATACCTCCTCTGCCCCCTCTGTACTAGCCTTGAACAACAACAGGCTGTCGTCTGCAAAGAGGAGGTGGTTGACAGCGGGAGCTGTGTTTGCCACCTTAATCCCCTCAAGCGCAGATGACTGAGAACTGTTTTTTAGTAGGCACGAAAGGCCCTCTGCTGCGATCAAGAAAAGATAGGGGGAGATCGGATCTCCCTGTCGGATACCCCGTGATGGTTTGAAAGATTCAAGCTTCTCTCCATTGAACGGAACCGAGAAGGATACTGAGCTAATCATGCTCATTATGATCTGTACCCATTGTTGTACAAAACCCAATTTTAGCATGATAGCCTCGAGATACGGCCATTCTAATCTGTCATAAGTCTTCATCATGTCCAACTTCAACGCACAATGACTATTTGTTTTGGCTTTGCTTCGCTTCATAAAATGCAGGCATTCATAAGCACAAATGATATTGTCAGTTATCAACCGACCTGGAACGAACGCAGATTGCTCCTCTGATATTATCTCTGGTAGGATAAGTTTCAACCTGTTTGCAATAACTTTGGAAGAAATTTTGTATATGACGTTACATAAACTGATAGGACGGAATTGCGTTAAGAGTGTCGGGTTCATCACCTTAGGAATAAGCACCAGCACCGTGTCATTAACACACTCTGCGCTCTCCTCCCCTTTAATTATCATCAAGACAGCCGTGGTCACTTCATCTCCACAGATTTCCCAATGTTTTTGGTAAAACTGTGCTGGGAATCCATCTGGGCCTGCTGCCTTTGTCGGGCCCATTTGAAAGAGAGCCTTCTTGACCTCTTCTTTTGTGTATGGTGCCACTATCATCTCATTCATCTGAGGTGTAACCTTAGCAGGTAGATGTTGGAGGACCCTCTCCATGTATGTGACCCCTTCCGTGTTGTACAAGCTTTTATAGAAATCCATAACCATCTCTTTTAGTTCGGCTGGCTCCTCAACAGTAACACCAAGCGCATTAACTAAGGCCTTTATCATGTTTTTCTTCCTTCTCCTACTTGCTCGAAGGTGGAAAATTTTGGTATTCTTATCCCCCGAAGCTAACCATTCAATTATCGGCCGTTGTCGCCACATAAGCTCTTCACAATGATAGAGTTCAACTAATCGTTCGTTGACTTTAATCTCACGATGTGACAGCCCCATTCTTGCTGGGTCCCCACGAAGCCGCTCAAGCTCCTCAAGCTGCTGTTTTATCTCCTTTCGGACACTCCCAAAAGTCTCTCTATTCCACCTGCCCAAGTTACTTCCCAGATTAGTAAGTTTAGTCTGTAGCTCCTCCGGGTTCAGCGCCGGCTGATCACCGATCCAGCATTGTCTCAATGTATCATTCCATTCCTCATGTGTCTCCCACATCACCTCATAACGGAAAGGTGGCTTGGCTGGAGGACGAGCTTGAGTATCCTCCATATTAATCAGGATCGGGCAATGGTCACTTGACGCCGTTGTGAGGTGTTTCACATATGCATTCGGGAATCTGACAACCCATTCAGCTGATGCAAGCACTCTATCCAGACGGACGCGAGTGTAGCCTCCTCCCGTGACCTTTTTCTCCCATGTCCAAAAATTACCTTGATAGCCAATATCTTCCAACATGCAAATATCAACTGCATCCCAAAAGCCCTGGATTTGGGCATTGCTTCGCTCTCCGACTCCTTCATGTTCTTCCGGACGCAGTACTTTGTTGAAATCCCCAAAACAAATCCACGGCAGCTCACTCAAAGACGCAATCCCCTTCATCGTATCCCAAGTCTGGTACCTTAGCTGCGTTTGTGCTTCTCCATAGAAACACGAGGCCCTCCAAGATTCCTTTCCTGGTTCATCCACCTTACAGTCAATATGATACATTGAATAACCAAGAATTTCAATATTTATTGGACTGTTCCAAAAAATTCCGAGGCCACCACTCCGGCCCTGACTACTAACAGCAAAAGCATTATCGTAACCAAGAGTACTTGCTAGTTTTTCTACCCTAACTCTATCAATCTGGGTTTCCACGATACATAGCAGGGTAGGGGCAAATTTCCGTGCTAGCTCACGGAGCTCTCAGACTGTCGCGGCCTTGCCCACGCCGCGGCAGTTCCAGCTGAGGAGACTCATTGTGCCCGGCGGTACTCTACCTGGGAGTCCGCCGATGTTGCATCTGACGATTTGCTGCCTTTATTGTTGCTCTTCTCTTGTGTACTCTTCTCATTTATCATTCCTGTTTTCGCTCTCTTCAGCTCATGCTTCGGTGGCGGGCTCAATGGTGTCTGTGGCGGGGGCAAGGCTAGCACATCCCCGATGACAGATCCCCCTGACTTCTGAGAGGTCTCCATCACGGTTTGCTGCGTCCTCTTCTTGTTGCGTTCCGCCTCATCCATCTGTGTATCCTTGTCCTCGTCAAACTCCTCTCCCCCAGCGTGGGCAGCCTCATGCTCGGATCTTGCACTGTGTCCACGGCCACTACGGCCTCCACGACGTCCGCCTCTACGGCCGCGGCCACTCCCAGGGCCTTGGCATGTCCGCATCACCCAAGATGCCCTTAGCTCCTTGAAAACAAGTGCAGATGGAGGGTGGATCCCTGTACCATGCTCCTTGAATAAGTGGCCTAACATGCCACAAACCGCACACCAATCAGGTAGTTTCTCATATTTCAATCTGTAAATTTGCCTCCTTCCCTCCCGTATCATAGAGACAACATTCTTCAAAGGCTTAGTAACGTTGATCCTCACCCATACTCTGTGGAAATTCCCCGTAAAATCTTGCGAAAGTGGTTCATCAAATAGAACTTCACCCACCTTTGCCGCCATAGATGGGACTAGATGAGCATACAGAGGGGGTACATCATGAATTTGCACCCAAATATCAATAGTATCAAGATGGACAGTAGAAGGTTTCGCCAAACCATCATAGGGCTTAATGATAACAGCGTCTCCTCTGAAGTGCCAAGGCCCATCTTGGATTACTCTCTCCCAGTCTCCCAAGCATGAAAACTGGATCGTATACAAGTTATCCTCTAACGGCTTGAACTGTACCTCTTGGGCAAGATCCCATGCAGCTCTCATGTTCTTGAAAAACCAATATTGACTATATGATTTGACAGTGAACCTTCGCGAGCGCAATCCAACGAGCCGCCTCTGGCGGTGCGGTCTTGTCATCAAAAACTACGTCGTCGAGATCCTCTTCCCGCAGGCCAAGTTCCTTCATCAGTGACGCCACACCGTCTATCTCCGATCGGCCTGCCGTATCAGAACCCGAAGCACCATCTGATGCCATCTGCTCTCGATCCCTAACCCGAATAGGACAAACGGGCCTTCTTCAGGAACCCTAAAAGCCTCCTCCTCCCACGTCCGCCCGGATCAGTGAGCGCCAGACGCGCCCCCTGTCCAGGATCAGAGGTCGCGGACCACGGCGGAGGTAGGGAAATTCAGGTCTCAACGGCGGCGACGTAGATCGCCCCGAGAGGAAAGAGAAACCCTAACTTGAGGGAACGTCAAAAGAAAAAAAGTCGACGGTTGAGCGATCAAGCATGATCGAGCGACCAGGACCCATGAGCACTTGCCTTCTTCTTGGGCTGGCCCATGAGCACGGGTGCATGAGCGCCAGGGACCCGTTCGGGAGCTCCGATCGGCCTGGGCGTCGCAGGTGCTGCGCACGCGTGCTGACGATGAAGCGTGAAAAGGGGCAATGCTGCCAAAAGACGGGCCAGGGGTCGGGTCCTGGGATGGGAATGGGCCGACCCTCTGTTTTGCTCAAGGGCATGGAGTTGACCCAATGGTCCATTGGTAATCGTTGGCTGCGGCACAACTCACGTCATACTAAAAGAGAATGTAATTCCCATTAAATAAAATAGAGAATGTAATACTCCCTCCGTCACGGTTTAGAAGACATAGTTAAATTTGCGTGCGTTTCCACAATAGACAAGGTTTAGGGCGCATTGCATTTATTTCTAGTAGCTAATTAGTACTCCGATATACTATTTCTATATGCATGCATAGTGCGAATGTTATTTTTTAACCCGTCTCATAACCAATAGATAACCACCTAGGTCCCAGAGAATTTCCAAACGCGCCTTCTAAACCGTGACGGAGGTAGTAGCTCACGCTAAAAGAGTGCAGTAATTCACCCGTGATTCAGATGAAACTCAGACTTCACTACACTAAAATCACAATGCCAGCTCAGTTTCGACAGTAAGCAAAAAAAAGCTGTTTCAGTACACACACGAAAAACCACAGAGCAGCTGGCCATTGCATTTGCATTCGTCTTTTTTTTCTAATATACTGTACCTTACATTTTTTTTTCTTTTTTCAAATATACTGTACCTTACATCTCCCAGCCAGCTTGCTGGAAGCAGAACAAAAATCGTCCAGCTCTGAAGCAAAATGAATGAATGAATGCTCCCTCAGCAGCTGCTCTCTAGTCTCTACACATAACCAAGCTTTTCGTGGTCTTTTAACAAGCGCCTGCCAGTAGGCAGCGAAAAACGAACGGAACGGGAATTCATTCACAGTTCTAAATACAAACTCTCGATGAAACAAGAGGATTGGTTGCCACGGCATCGCCGGAGGCACGTGTCGTCACGACATCCCCACCGCGTAGAGCGCCGCATCGGGTTGGTAGTATCTTGTATCCGTTATCTTCGACGGTGGCCAGTACCGGAACACGGATCTGCCGAGTATGTTCCTCACCGGGAGCGGCCCCCTGAAACACCACAGATCACAAAAGTAATCAAACCTGGATTCTACTATGTAGCTGAAGCTTATGGGATGAAAATGGAGCTCGGAGCATACCAGTTATGGGAGTCTAAGCTGTTGTTACGGTTGTCTCCCAGCACAAACACATACCCTTCCGGCACAAGCTGCAAGAATAACAGCAGCGATTAGTTCGCGGAAATCGGAGAGGCTGGCATTTCTATAGGCATTGTCATGTATGAATATGCAAGGAGATATGCAACGCTGGGTGAAATATTCTCTGCTACTAGTGGGCCGGTATGCGGCGCAATTGATACTTTTAATGCCAAATTCATTCTAAAATTTCAGATTCTGTTTGCTTTGACCAAAAATCAAACATTTCAATGGGATCATGTCAGCTAAGGCTCCTTTTGTCATTGTGGTGGCTTTTCATAAGCGCTTATTTATTTATATTCGCTCGTAGGTATAAAAGTTTGTTACAAAGATTTCTTCTTTAGACACTAACAGAATAATCTTACTTGCATTAGTAAATACTCCGTATTCTACTAACAAACTACAGGTCCTAGAATTCAGCTCAATTTAGCAAAACAACCGCAAAAAGGCCTAAATGTTCAAAGATCATATAATGTACAATGATGGCATAGCTCACAGAATACAAGATACGCGGTGGCAGAGACACTAGAGACTAGACACAGAAGATAAACATACCAATGGTTCCATCTCATAGTTGTGTGCCTCCAGCACAAATTCTTCATCTTGAAGTACCCCATTGACCAGTAACTTGCCATCACGCACCTATCGAAGAACCAAGTGAACAACTGTTATAGCTCGGCTCGAGCAAAGAATCAAACTTTTTGCAGCACAAGCACAACAAATTACTAGTAGCAACGCAAAGAAACAAACACAAGGCACTACCACTGGGATAAAAGCTTACTTCGACGTAGTCCCCTCCCTTGGCCACAACCCTCTTGATGAACACATCACCGGAGCTGTACCCCATATCCTGCCATAACATTGCACTCAAATTAGCATCAAATTCACCAGTATGATGAACCATGGAAACACTAAATTGGAGAGAGTGGAAATCATCATACCTGAAGAGCTGGGGGAGCACGGAAGATCACAATGTCCAAGATTTCTGGTTCCCGGAACACATATGACACCTACAGATCACATTATTACAACAAAGATCAGAAACCAAGTAGAGCGAGCAAAATGACAAATTAATCATCAGATAATCCTCCCTAAAATGTTTTACCTTCTCGGCGAGAATCCGGTCACCGACGTCGAAGGTCGGGTACATGGACTTGGACGGGATGGACCTCGGCTCGGCAAGGGAGGAGCTGTAGAGCAGCGGCACGGTCACGGCGGCGAAGGCCGTCTTGGCGTCGTCGGAGCACGAGCTCACCCACTTGGACAGCCAGTTGCTCCTGCTCATTGTGGCACTAGCACCGATGTTCCGGGCAATCGCGCCAGAAGCAGAAGCGGAAGCTCCGGCGGGTGGAACACCGCTGAACGTCTTCCTGGAGGGACGGATCGAAGGCAGCGGTGGCGAGGGAGGAGGGGACGATGGCGCCGAAGACGAGGAGGGGGCAAGGTCGCTGCAGGGGAGCCACCTCGCGGTCTGCAAGAACGGGAGGAGGTGCGCCGGGTTGAACAGCCCGATCGAAATCGACGACGATCCGGCCAGAGACGCGGCGCCGGAGATCCCAGCCGTCGAACCCTGGGCGAGCACCGACAGCAACCCCACGGCGAGAGGCGGCGGCGGCGGCGGCTTGGACGAAGAGTAGGGCCTCGAAGGGAAAAGAGAGTGGCTTCCGGAGGCGGCAGCGGCGGCGGCAGCGAGGGCCTGAGGCTTGGGGTGGTTGTGGTCGTCGGCGGCGTCATGGCGGTCACCGTCGCTGGCCCGGAGGCGGTCGGGCTGGTGGCGAGAGGAGGTGAAGATGCAGAAGGGGCGCCACGACCCCTCCTGGAGGAACCGGCACCCGGCGGAGGCGGAGGACCCGCAGCGGAGGCCGAGCGACGCGGCGAGGTTCTGCGCCACGTAGCCGGAGTAGGAGACGGTGATGCGGATCGCCATGGCGACCAAGCAGAGGAGCCGTAGTGTTACCGAGAAGAGCTGGATTGGGCGGTCGGGGGAGAACGAGCAACGGGGGACGCGATCGGCTACTGATTGCAGACCATGCCGCCGGGGTTCGACTGGCGGGGCGGCTGGGCGGGGGATGGCGAGGCCGCGGCGAGCCGGGAGAGAGGCCGGTGGGTCGGGCGGCGCTGGCTCGGGGGAGGTGCGGCGGGGTCAGGCGGCGGCGGCGGGGGGGTTAGTGCTTGGCGAGTTGGCCTCGCCGGAGGGCGAGGTCAACGGCGGCGGTCAATGAGGTAAGCGGCGATGTGGGCGTTGCGGGGGAGGGAAAGCGCGAGGCGACGGGCGGGTGCTGTATATAGACGCGTGCGCGCTCACTGTTGACGATGAGGTGGACATCCACTGGCCCCAAGCACATTTTTGAGAATTTTCCCGGTAATTACTATTGGAAATGGGTTCAACGACAGAAGAAAACAGTGAGAAATGAGCAAACTTATTACTAACTGTTATACCATCATTTTTACTGAATGAGAAACCGCGAGAGGAAATAATATGTTTGTCTTTGCAATCGTGCATCGAGCTTTTTTTTACCATCAATTTTTAGGAAGTCTATGGAACGCATGGTCGAGAAACGTAAGAAAGCAAGAAAAAGACACGATGATTTTGTAGGAATGCAAGGTAAAGCAGACAACTGCAAAATATGAAAAGTGCGAATGGTTGATTAGAGTAGCTCTGGTAGAGACGAACCGTCATCAAAATGGATATGGAGCGCGCTCCATGTGCATATGAAGACCGTCAAGGTGATGCGCAAACTCGGCGTCTTTGTATTGGTTGCACCCGTATTAATGTGACTCACTCGTCAATGAAACATCATTTCCCTCCAATCCCTCTTCGATTCCCGCGTGAAAATCTCCTTTGTGCCAAACAATTTGGTTTGGAGGAAGCGCACTTTAAAAGTTGGCTCCGAGGCGTAAATTTGGAGATTGAGAGGCCAGATATAGAGGGCGCCTCATAAATTACGATGATTCTATTTTCGTGGTTTTTTTAATTACTAAAAGCACATTAGCAGTTATCATGACGATTTGAGTCTGCTGGATTTACTTTTAGACGAGACAAAAAAAATGTCTCGGATACATGCGAATGGTAGTCAATTTTTATAGGAAGGTGCAGTGGGGAAGCCACGTACAAGCTGGGTAGTCAATTGACTACCCAGCTTTTGGGTGAAACTAGCTTATAGGTGTAGAAATATTGAAATAAATTTGTGTAAATTCATATAGTTGACCACACAAATTCATATTGACTACACAAGACAATTTTTCTGGCACCGCCACTGGGAAGGTTGCGTAGGAAACCAGTTTAAAAGAATACCGTTCGTTTGTCCAAAGGTTGTGTAGCAAACCATGGCATTTTCTACTATCATTTCCCATATAATTTCTGGGTTTTTACAGAATTGCAAACCAAAATGAAGCATGGAGGAGAATGGCCAAGATCGAGATCCTTCGGAAGAGGAAAAAGATCCTAGATAACGACTGGAAAGTTTAACGGAGACAAATTAGACCGGACAGGCCAGGCCGCTACCTCTCAGAGAAGGAAACGCCGCTGCAGATGGCAGAGTACAGATGTTTATGTGTAGCTCCGTTGACGGTAACGTGAAGCAATGTTTATGCGTAGTGGCTCGTCGCTTTATTACACCACGTGATCGGTATCGCCCCGCTGCTTCTCGGCCCCAGTGACGGTGAGTGAGGCCTCTCTGGCCAGTGATTGGTTGGGCACGGTGGCAATCAGAATTGCTTTGCTGCCAATCGACCGGATAACTGCAACAGGAAAACCGGGAGCAGCAGAGGTCGTAAGCGCTGACGATTCTCATCAGGGAGGAAGAAGGATCCGTCGCGATCAGGTGACCACCGTGCCGCTGCTGCCACAACGATGTACTAAGAACAACGGCGTGTCAGTGAAAATCTAGACAGGTTCGGATGTAGTGAAACGTTAGACGCACCAACCAGAGGTTGGGTCATCGGATGAATCTTCCTTTCCCTGTATGGAAATGACTAGTAGTAGAACTTACACGGAAGGAACAGCAGCGGACCTTCTCCCGGTCACGAGGGTTTCTAGATTTGTCCAGCTCTTTGTTTTGTTTCAAAAAGAAGAAGAAACTGTCCAGCTCTACTACCTACGTGACGTGCTGAACACTGCCGAGTTCGTTCGTTCAAAAATGGGAAATGGATATGCATATGCTTGGGTTGAAAACTAGCTTCTCAATGTGTCAACCCTCCTCCCCTTGTGTGCACAAAGGCGGGAGCTTCACTCATCAGGACGTCCCAGTCAAAACGAGAAACAGAATTGAGAAAAAGAAAAAAGGCTTCATACTCAAGTGCTGGTGCCGTGCATTCACGCATCCATGCACGACACCACACGCAGAGTGCCACATAAGAGTAATTAACATAACACAATCTTTGACCTGCGTGCCCGTTCCCCAGAACGAGACAAGTCGTAGCAGCTTCATCATCACCATAACAATAAGCAATGAGAATCACTGGAAGGAGTGTCAATTTTCTCCTAGCCCAGCAGCCAACAGCCCGACTCGAAAAGAAACCCCGAAAAATTTATGCTCCAGTGATGACAAAATAAATAAAACACTAGACAGGCTGCAAGACCAAGGTTCTGCAATGACAATCACAAACTAGTTGTGCCATTACAAGTTTACAACCTTTGCCTCTAAAAATAGGAAGCTTAGCTCTGTTAGCACTGAGATAGATAGTCCACAGGCAGAACGATGCTAACAACAAGCGTTAGACAAATGAATCTGGTACCAGGCAATTGACAAGATAGATAGTCACCCAAGCTCCACCGGTAGAATTGCCTGGAAAATTAATTACAAGTTTTTTCTTTTCTCAGTAGACAGGAGATACAAGAGGCGCCCGCCCGCATTTCACGGCCGATCAAGTCACGTCTAGCGCCGGCCTCGGGCCTTTGACCTCCCTTTCTGCACCGAACAAAAATAACAAGGTGTGAGGAGATTGACGATCTGACAGCATACTACATCGTGTGTGAAACAAACAAACAAAAAACTTGTGCTTGGCATTGTCAACTACTGCTAATGAACAAAGGATGCTGTCGTAAGATGATGGGAATTTTACTCACAGATGTGCCACCAAAGCTGGACCCGGAAGCTGTAGCACCACCTGTAGGTAGGTACACAAATGGAATGTCATACAAATCACAGAAATGAATTAACAAGGGAAAACATTGTTTAGTTCTACTGAAAGTATAGAGTCACGACATGGGCAGTAACGATACTAACAAATCAAATTAAAAAATGACGTAAAGTAAAGCAGTGTCAGTGTATGCGCAGACATGCTAGCTTTTTTATAACTAGCTGAAGTACTGATGCACAGATCACGTACACTAGTGCTGTCATCAACAGATTGCGCTAAGGTATTAACATTTAGATGACACAGTTAATTCCATTGCAGCTACAACTAACAGATATGCTATTTGCAATTCCATTGATTCTGCTAGTCTAGTAAAATCTGCTGTAGATAGTGGTCTAGTGTTGGGCAGTACACAGGAGGAAATTGACAGGTCTATAAATTTTATGAAGCTGCTCAGAAAAAGAAGTTAGCTGCTCATGAGTTGGAGACTTCCTGCCACTATAGAAAAAGCCGTTGATGGATCAATTTCTGTAGGTGGGTCTCAACTCGGATCGATACATTCGGATTTGCCGATGATGAGTACTGCCTTGGAGGGGAAATATGCCATAAGAAAGAAAAATGCAGACACGCCAAAACTGCTGGGAATCACCATAGGGATTCAGCGTTCAACTGAGAACATGTCGCCTCAAATAACAAGATTAGCGGTTTTGCAGCATATACTGTACAAGATTTTTAAAGATCCCAGCGGTGCTGAACTGCTGATACTAACAATTTGCAGCAAGGATACATTCAGATTGCAGCGAAAACTATGGGAGTCATCAAAGTAATGCAAATTTCTAAACACTTCAAACCATTCGGATCTGGGAGAGCCATCAAAGTAATGCAGTACAGCACATAAAACGATTTTGGTTTTACTGTGTGCAACTGACATTTCTCATAGAACCTTTACCCTCATGACCAGAGGTCAATTGAAATGAACATCAAGTAACATACATCACAAGGAAGTTTGAGTACCTCCAAATGGCGTAGAGAATAGTGAAGTTCCAGTTAAAGCAGGTGTTGAAGGAAAAGATGGGGTGATACCCCCAAATCCAGACGGAGTTGGTGTTGATCCAAGAGTGGGAGTGGAGGATGTCCCAAATGGTGTGGACAGCGAGGCTGATCCAGTTGTACCGAAAAGGTTAGTTGTGAGACTTGAAGTTGTTGGTGTTGAAAAGAGACTTGAAGTGGATGGAGCAGAGGCCGGCATGCTAAAAGCTGTGAAGGCACTCGAGGAAGTTCCTCCAGAAGGGAGCAAAGATTGCTGTGGTTGGCTTGTTGCTGGTGAAGCAACTTGTGTTGTGGGCTGTACAGGAGCAGGCAAGTGCAATGTCGGATGGACCCTTTTGGCAGCTGCTTCTTCTTTGGCTGCTTCTCTTCTATTTGCCTCTAGAAATGGATCATTTGCATTGCCCAGACGGCGCTGACCATGTAGATATTCAGTTTTCATCGACACAACATACTGATGAAGATTTTCCACCTGTACAGAAAGTAACATCAGATATTCAGTTTCCATCGACACAATAACAAAAACTTTTCCCCCTCTTATATTGTCCATATACTATTTGATTTTACTAGAAAATTCATCAGTTAACTGCCTTATATATAGGCACTAATAATCAACAATAAATGACAGATATCATGTTCGCAACTTCAAAAATACTAATTTGAACAGTACATGTTAGATTTCTCATTTCCGTATAAACAAGGTGTCACCATAGAAGTAACATAGATGAATAATAAGATGTTACCTTTGAAGCGACATAGATGAAATAGTCATGCACATTCGACATAACTTTTGGTAGAGATTCCACAGAAGAAGATGATCTTTTATTGCTCTCGATTTGAACCAGCTGCTCTAGTTCAGTAATCCACTTGCAGCATTCGTCAAGATACTTCTCAAACTTGTTGACAGTTTGCAGCATAAAAAGGGAAGGCCTCTTTGGGACGCCACTATAGAAATCATTGGTTGGTCCAGGCTGATTGGGCAGAGCTCCAGCAGGTCCAGAAGGATTTGAAGAACCTGTGGCTGATTTGAGGAACCTTGGTCTCAACATCATATATGAGCGAATAGCAAATTCTGTGTTCCACATCATTTCATTGACAACAGTCATCAACTCCTGAACAGATACCTTCTCTCTCTCAATTACGGTTGCAGTCCCTGCGAGTTCCTGTTAAAGCAAATGAATAATTATCTGCCCAAGGAGGGATGTTCTAGGAATAGGTAGCATGTGCTTTATGAACGTATGTATTACCCAATTAGGAATAGATAACACTCCCTATTGCCACAAATATGCTTACAGTTATGGACTAAAACAGATGTCATTCTGGAGGACAGAGGCCGAGACAGAACTTCCAATATCTTCTAAATTGCTTAGATACTTGATGAAAATCGTATGTGTGAATTTTGTCATGAAAAGGTACTTCCATAATATGTAATTCTGTGGGGTATTACAACTATATTACGATAAAAAAACAGTGGCAGAAGTTGCATTTGGAGACCATGCCAGTGTCCAAGAGGACTGCTTTCATAGGGAATACAAGGACCATTACTTCGAAATAAAATATTCAATGCTACATGGGATATTAACTTCAAATTTTCTTCTCTCTTTTTTTCTTTTGCAGAACTCCAAAAATATAATGGCTGGCCCAATCTTAAGGTATAACCCTTAGCCTGCACTGTTTCACAAACTTATTTACATTTCTGTGCCAATATATTAATTTAGCTATATAAACGTTCTTTTTTCTTTTACAAGAGACAGTTTAGTCACTATTCCTGACAGAGGAATTTCTGATTGTGAACTAAGCTTTACCATCTAACGATTAAATTGCATATCTTACAGTCTTGCTAATATTGCTTACTGGGAAAATTCCATTACAGAATACTCTGTGCTAAGACGATACATGTCCATCATTCAGGGAACTAGTACAAAATAATACGCAACATTCAGGCTACTCTGTTCCAGTGGGGAAAAAAAGGAATGCCTAGGTCCTACTACTAGGTGACACATACCGCCTAGCGCTTAATCATGCTATGCATGCGCTTAAGTGAGATAGGCGCTAGGCAGTGACAAAACACACAATTCTCTTCTTGGGTCAAGTTTATGATATCAAATATGCAGACGAATATCTTTTCCAATTGAGAGTTGAAGGTGAATAAGCACAATGCTATTTGTCTCCATTGCACTTCACTAGCTCATTGATCTTCCAGTGGTCAAATGGATACTTCCTCCGTCCGCGAATAAGTGTACTTCTAGCTTTTGTCTTAAGTCAAAGTTTTAAAACTTTGACCAACTTTAGAGGGAAAAGTAGCAGCATTTATGGCACTAAATTAGTATTAGTCCGTTTTGAATTATACTTTCATAATATATCAATTTGGTGTCATATATGTTACTATTCTTTTGTATATAGTTGATTAAAATTTTAAAACTTTGACTTAGGACAAAAGCTAGAAGTACACTTATTCGCGGACGGAGGGAGTATGTGTGAAAGTTCATTGTTTCAGCAATGGAACAAGACAAAAACAAAGATACATACACTCCATGCAATGAGAAACTTGAGCAAGGGAAATAGTCGAACCTGAGCAATGTGACTTGCATCGAGCTCAAAATTGACATTCGAGATTGAGGAGTCATGAAGGCGACTGCACTGATCCAACCTTTCACTCTCGTCCTTGTACTCCCGTATTTTATCCCTACAAGATTGATTGTTAGCAAACCACATTCTAGGTATTTTCAGCACAAAAATCTTCCAGGTAATTCAGAGTGTAGACTGCAGCAGTATGACACCAATTGCTAAACAGATAATGGAAGGATACAAACTCCTGTAACCCTAAGCTCATAAAATTGCCACCTCCATGCCAATAGAAGCAGCAGCTTAACAACCCAGCTTAACTGGCAAATAAGATCATATAGAACATCAAAAGCACTTGTCTTTCGCCCAATACCTCAAATCAACAATAATGGACACTACTAAACCACCTCAAACAGAAACCCTCAACAATAGTAGTACAATAATTCAGCAAATTAAGAAAATTGATGCCTGGGAAACTTGAAAAACGCAATCTTATCGCGCAATGTCTTAATTTGAATCACACGCGCACATAAAAACTACTCCACTCATCCAACCCAACGACAGTGCATTTCACTAAGCTGACCTAGTATAGAGGTATGGCACAATTGGGTAAACAACAAGGGGTGAGATTCCAATCAATTGGAGCAAACCAAGAGATTAACCAAAAAAAATTGTAACCAATGACGCCCCAACTCATCACACAGAAAAGAAGCATACTTTTTTTTACCGGAAAATAGAAAGAAAAATTAGGGAAGCCATACTCGATCTGAAGCAGCGCCTTCTGCGAGTCGGCGTGGAGCTCATCCCACTTCGTGTTGTACCCTGCGGGCTTCCCCTCCTTTGTATACAGCATCAGCTGCTGCTGAGGCTGCGCCGTCGGCGCGGCCTGTTGCTGCTGCTGCTGCTGTTGTTGTTGCTGCTGCTGCTGCTGCTGGGGTTGCTGGAAGTTAAACTGGAACGGCGAAGGCGACTGCGCCGGCGCCTGAGTCTGCGCCGGCGACGGAGTCTGAAATGGGTTCTGCGGCGCTGGGGTTTGGAACGGATTCTGCTGCGTTGGCGTCTGGAAAGGGTTCTGCTGCGCCGGCGAGGAGAAGGAGAACGCCATTGCCGCGGATGGCGGAGGGGCTCCTCTCCGGCGAGGGCGGCGCGGGGAGCCGGGGATAAAGGGACGAGGAGATCGAGACGGAGTTAGTGGGCTCTGGGCCGCGTGGGGTGGGCTCGGCGAGTTCTTTAAACCCTAGGAGACCGGAAAGAGAATCAGGAGCGGAGTGGACAACTTTACGGTTTTGCCCCCGGGTAGAAGAGTCAAAAGCGATTTTTTTTTCGCGAATACGCTAAGGATGCGTACCTTTTCATTGATAGAAGGAGAGTGTTTACAGCATGAGATTAAGACGACACACTATGCCATGTACACAAAGAAGGCATGTAAGTGGTCGTCAAGCAAACAGATGGTGTTGCTCATCCCCTCAACATCCTATCCTAGGTCTGTGGGATGATGTTACCAATTGCGGTGGCGCGAGCCCGAGCCCACAGACGCGCTTCGTCTTTGAGCGTGGAGCATAGGTGAGAGACGGAGGGTCGGTCACCGTCGAAGGTGCAGCCGTTCCGGTGCTTCCAAATCCACCAAGCGGTGAGGATGATGAGGAAGGACAATCCTTTACGCGCGGCAGCGGGCGCGAGGGCTCAAGAAGATGCCCACCACGCAAGGAAGTCGGTGTCTACGGTCGGCAGGTCCGTAGGAGATCTAGCCCAAGCAAGAATACCATGCCCCACCTGGCGGGAGAAGGAGCAGACAGCCAGCAAGTGCTGCATCGTTTTGTCTTCTTGATCGTAGAGGGCACACGCGGGTTCATGAGGCAGGTCGTGTCTAGCAAGACGCTCCGCCGTCCAGCGCCGGTTTTGCAGAGCGAGCCAGATGAAGAACTTGACGCGAAGTGGTGCCCAAGATTTCCATGTGAGCTTTCAATGTGGTTCCTCGCAAGCTCCAAGGAAGAGGGCCTGGTAGCATGATGGCAGAGTAGATGCCCGAGGTAGTCCAGCGCCATCAGATGGTGTTCGAGGAGTCGATGAGCTGAATGTGGCGCACCGCCCGCTAGAGCTGCATGTATTGCACCATGGCGGCAGGGCCAAGAGCGCCATGGATGTCCTGCACCCAGGAACACTGGGATAGGCCGTCTCTGACCGTGCGAATCTTCCGTCGCCTCTTCGGGATCATTTGAAATAGTTGAGGAGCGATCTCGGCCACCGGTCGTCCGTCGATCCAGTAGTCGGTCCAGAACTTGCACTTGTCGCCATTGCCAACGCTCCAGGTGGTTGAGGCGCGGAAGATAGCTGTAGGATCGAAAGTATGTCTAAAGGGGGGTGATTAGACTACTTGACCAAATAAAAATCTAGCCTTTTCCCAATTTTAGTTCTTGGCAGATTTTAGCAACTTTGAACAAGTTAAGCGATCTTAACACAATTCAAGCAAGCATGCAAAGAGTATATGAGCAGCGGAAAGTAAAGCATGCAACTTGCAAGAATGTAAAGGAAAGGGTTTGGAGGCTTCAAACGCAATTGGAGACACGGATATTTTGTCGTGGTTCCGATAGGTGGTGCTATCATACATCCATGTTGATGGGGACTTCAACCCACGAAGGGTAACGGTTGCCTGAGTCCACGGAGGGCTCCACCCATGAAGGGTCCATGAAGAAGCAACCTTGTCTATCCCACCATGGCCATCGCCCACGAAGGACTTGCCTCACTAGCGGTATATTTTCACGAAGTAGGCGATCTCCTTGCCCTTACAAACTCCTTGGTTCAACTCCACAATCTTGTCGGAGGCTCCCAAGTAACACCTAGTCAATCTAGGAGACACCATTCTCCAAGAAGTAACAAATGGTGTGTTGATGATGAACTCCTTGCTCTTGTGCTTCAAATGATAGTCTCCCCAACACTCAACTCTCTCTTATAGGATTGGATTTGGTAGAAAGAAGATTTGAGTGGAAAGCAACTTGGGGAAGGCTAGAGATCAAGATTCATATGGTAGGAATGGAATGTCTTGGTCTCAACACAAGTGTAGGTGGTTCTCGCAGAAAATATAGGTTGGAAGTGTAGGTTTGTTCTGATGGCTCTCTCCACGAATGAAGAGGAGGTGGAGGGGTATATATAGCCTCCACACAAAATATAACCGTTACACATAACTTTCCAAACTCGGTGGGACCGAATGGTTAAACTCGATCGGACCGATTCAGCAAAGCTAGTGACCGTTAGGGTTTTCAGTGGGACCGACATGCAACTCGGTAGGACCGATATGATTAGGGTTAGGGCATAATGTAATCTCAATAAGACCGATTACACAAACTCGGTGAGACCGATTTTGGTAATAAGCTAACCAGAGAGTTGGTCAGGTAAACTCGGTGGGACCGATCGCTCATTTCGGTGAGACCGAAACGTTATGAAGGGAAAACAGAGAGTTTACATTGCAATTTCGGTGGGATCGATCGCTCATCTCGGTGAGACCGAAATGTTACGAAGGAAAACAAAGAGATTACAATCCCATCTCGGTGAGACCGAGATCCCTATCAATGAGACCGATTTGCCTAGGGTTTGTGGCAGTGGCTATGACATTTGAAACTCGGTGGCGCCGGATAAAAAGAATCGGCGGGGCCGAGTTTGAATTTTGGTTTAGGTCATATGTGGATGTGAGAAAGTAGTTGAGGGTTTTGGAGCATATCACTAAGCATTTGAGCAAGAACCTCATTAAGCAACACCTCATCCCTCCTTGATAGTATTGGCTTTTTCTATAGACTCAATGTGATCTTGGATCACTAAAATAGAAAATGTAGAGTCTTGAGCTTTGATCTTGAGCCAATCCTTTGTCCTTAGCATTTTGAGGGGTCCACTTTTTCTCATCCATGCCATGCCAATCATTGAGCTTTCCTGAGATATTAATCTTGAAATAGCATTAGCTCAGTGAGCTATGTGTGTTAGGAATTACCAAGGATAGTTGCACTTTCAATCTCCCCCTTTCTGGTAATTGATGACAACATATAGATCAAAGCTTCGACAAATGATAATAAGAGTGAAAAACATTGTCGCTTTGAGAAGTATGTGAAAAGCAAGAGCTCCCCCTAAATTTGTGCATAGTTTAAGATTTGATTTGGACTGCAAATGCACAAAGAGTTAGGATCATGGGTTACTCTTCCATGTCACATACATCTTGGTGGAGTGCTCAAAATGATAATAATTAAAATACATGCACTCATCACCAAGCAAAATGAATGATCATATAAAAGGATAATGTCATCCAACAAGCATTAAGGTAGCATATGATCAAACACATGATCATCTAAGCAAGCACAAAGTACGAAGTATCTCAACCAAGCAAATAAACGAAGTTTAACCACCAAACAAAAAAAGAGAATAAAAAGCAACGCTCTCTCTCTCTCGAAGCCTATGATCTATACATCCCCCCCCCCTTTGGCAACAAGTTACCAAAAAGTTCATAAAAATGCATAGTGCTAGATCGACACTCAGGCTTGGTCTTTAGGTGGTGGTGTAGACAAAACTCCAAGAACGAAGGCATCAGTCGATGTAGATGGAGCTGGTGGAGTAGATGCTGGAGCCGGTGGCACTGAAGCTGTAGCTGGTGCAGATGAAGTAGCTCTGGTGTCTAGAATAGGCACTGCAGCAGACCTCTGACCTCTGGGCACTCTAGCAAAAGCATCAGTGGTTGTCTTGCCCTTCTTCTCCTCCACTTCATCCTGAAGTTTCTCAATGACTGACTGGATCTCAGTGACCTTCACATCTAAGTCATAGAACTTCTGCTCCACGATCCTCTCCAAACTCTCCTGATTTTGAGTCAAGGTGGCCAGTCCCTTCTCAATCCTTAGAGTGGAGGCAATCAAGTAGCCAAGCTGATATTGCTTGCTCTTCAGAAGGTAGTGAGATGCTTCTTCAATAGTTGGCATCCTTGCAGCCTTTTTAGCCTTTGCCTTCTCCTGCTTGGCTTGTGCGTGCACAGAAGATGGTTCATTTTCATCCATCACCATAATGTTGTCCTCAAAGTCTGGGTAGATGGGCAGATGCTCCTTGTCCAGCAGATATGTGCCAGTGCCCATCTTGGAGTTGATCAGCTCCTGGATCTGTGGGGCATACCCACAACTCCTCTTCTGATCTGCAGTTGTCCTCTTTATGGTTTCCACTATTAGGCTCATGACTTTGAACTTTTGTGGGACATCAAAGATGTGAAGCAAGTTAATTGCATGGCCTCTGATCATCTTGTGATCACCTGACTTTGGCAAGAGAGTGTGCCTGAGGATCCAGTTGATAGTTAGCAAGCCTGACAGAAGGTAATGTACAGATCCAAACTTGTGTGTCTCAAGAGCAGCATCTGGGATCTCCTTGTACATGTGTGCCATGGTGTTGTGATCCTTCTTCTTGTTGGCATAGACATCCAAGTCATCTTCACTCTCTTTTGGGGCATTGATCAACTTAGCCTATTCTGCAATTGTGGACTGGTACCTCGTACCTTCAGACATCCAGACAATACTTCCATCTGGGTAGAAGTGAGTCGTGGAGTAGAACTGCATGATGAGCTCATCATTCCATTTTGCGAGCTTCTGAGCCACAAACTCATCAACTCCACAAGTCTTGAAGCTGTCATATACACCAGGGAAGTGATCCTCATTTTCCTCAATGAATGACCAATCGACCCATCTCATGTCACACACTATGGGCTTCTTGTCAAGCAAGATGGTCTCATAGAAGTCCTGATGTTCCTTTGTATGGAACCTGTAGTCCACAGCAGTCCTTCTCCTGGTGGCATATGTATCAGACTCTCTCCATAGCCTTAGACCAAAGTCCTTCTTGACTTTCATGTTCTTTGCAACTGGATGAGCATCATTGTGATCTGGAATTTTTGGCTTCAATTTCCTCAAGACAACAGAATCATCTTCTTCTTCCATTGCAGCTTCAGGCATTGGGGTCTTGTTCTTCTCTGCTGCTGGGATGTTCCTGGTGCTCCTCTTGGGTGTAGTTTTGGGTTTTGGAGCAGCTGGCTTAGGAGTTCCTTTGGGCTTAGATGGAGCAGCCCCTGATCTTATGGCATCTCCCATAAGCTTTTGAGCTTTAGGTGCTGGTGCAGCATCCTCTTCCTCTTCTTCTTCTTCAGAGTCTCTCATGATTGAAGATCTCCCAAGCACTCTGGCAGTGGTCTTCTTGACCCTCTCTTTCCTTTTATTTTCTGCCACAACCTGCTCTTTGGGTGCAGATCCCAAAGTCTCTTGAGTGGATGCTCTGGCTTTAGGCATCGGAGCTCTCTTGGCAGGAACCTTTTGCTTCATCCCTGGCTTGTGGCAGCAGCTGTGCCATATTCCTTCTTCAGGACTTTCCTCTTTGAGATGGTTTCTTCCTCCTCAGCCACATAGTCCTCATCCTCTGACTCTAAGGTTCTTTTCTTGCTGGCCCTTGTGGTAGCCTTTAGCAGATTGCTGGGTGTGCTCCTGCTGCCATCATCTTAGCTACTAGAGGGACTAGTGCCCTCACTCAAGTGAACCTGCTCCTCTAACTTGTTCTGACTGTCACTCTGATCTGACATAATGCAAACACTGACAGCAGACCCTGTGAATAGATTGTAGGAGATATGCCCTAGAGGCAGTAATATCAGTTATTTTGTATCTCCTGGTTTGTAATGAAGGTTTATGTTCCATGCTATAACTGCAATGATTCTCGAGTCTGCAAATAAAACGAGGCTTGGAGGGAAACTCATGTGCACGTGTGGGATAATAAACGGTAAAATGTATTCCTAGTCAAGCCTCTATGACTGGCTCAAGTATTGCATGATGATCCTGTTTTCCTGATCATGGGCATGACTATGCCGGTAATTTTGAGGGCACAATTATTAGTAGAACACTTGTGTTGTATCGACCCAATTTGATGTTATGCTATGAGATACATTCGTCACAAGTTAATGGTTAATAACACAAAGAAGTCAATGTTTGCATAATTCCTTAGACCATGAGAGTATCGAGTTCCTTCATACTTGCTTCGTGAACTTTGGGGTATGTTAAACATCATCCGTAACTGGGTGGCTATTACGACGGCTTACGGGTTCACGGAAAAGTATGGCAAGTAACGAGATAGCTCAAGATTGGGATTTTCTCCTCCGACGATGGAGAGATATACTCGGGCCCTCTCGGTGTAACGGTGTCCATCATCGTCTGGCCAGACACATTGTGATTTGATCACTGGGATGCCGGAACACGGAAAGGAGAAAAGAGAACAAAACCGGTAACGAGGTAACTTGCATGGTGGACAAATTGTTGATCCACAGGAATGCAATAAATCTCACCTCGGGTGTTTGTGACATATCGCGAAGCAACAGGAATAGCTTAAGGCAACTGGAGGTTCACTCGAATATTCATTCGTGTGGGTATAGGGGTCAATACGGGTGTCCACGGCTCCGATGTTGATCATTGATCGAAAGAGGTTCCAGGTCATGTCTATACTTCACCGAACCTATAGGGTCACACACTTAAGGGTCATCTATCTGCTGAATACTAGACAGGGAGTCTGAGAGAAAATCACCGAAAAAGTTTTGGACACCGGAAAAGTTTCGGACAGCGGAATCGTACCGCAGAGAGAGGTCATCGGATGAGTTTCAATGATACCGAAAAGTTGTTTCGGGATATACCATTAAGTCAAATTGGTTTCGGCAAATGCCTGATAATTCTTGGAGGGTGCCAGAATCATTCTGGAAGCTTTTTGGAATTTTCTGAGATAAAAACCGGAAATGTTCCGGAGCTGCCGGAGCCACTTCAGATGCGTTTCGCAGATGAAAATCACTAAAACCGGAATTGTTTCGGAACGCGTTGAAAATTATTATGGTGGGTACTGGAAATGTTCTAAGCCCACATAAATATTTTCAGTTCGAACGGACGCTGAAAAATGTCGTCGTGAATAGTGAAAATGCTTTTTGGGATATTTTATGGTGAGTCACCTTTTGGGATATTTCCAAAAGGCTTCTAGAAGGGCTTGGGGGCCAAGCATGCTCCTCATGGGGGCCCCCAAGGGGGTTGACCGGCCACATGTGTGGGGCTCCATGGAGCTCCACTTCCCTCCCCATTATGCCCTTCATGTGTGACATTTGCATGGGCATTTTGGGTTTTTGTGGGCCATCCCTACCCCTTGGCTTTCCTATAAATAGAGGAGGAGTGGGCAGCCCAAAGCTCATCCCCTTGCTCTCATACACATGCCATGCATTATCTGGCTTCTTCTCTCCCTCCCACGAAAAGAGTTTCGTAGAGCCGTAAGGCTGTCTGGGTTTCGGCAGGAACTAGTTCTGGACGGCGAAGCCCTGCCGGATAGCTGGCACCGTATGTGTGCAACCCCGTAGAGAGGTTGTAGTTTCAGTCTTTTGCCCGAGGGGCTGTTCGAGTGTCCTCCCGAAGGGCTGTCCGAGTCTCCGTTCGAGTTTCGAGGGTCCTCCCGAAGGGCTGTCCGCGACATCGTCCGGGGGACTGTCCGACCGCCTCCCGAAGGGCTGTCCGGCGAGGGAGTACATCCTTGCGGTTGGGAGGTTGTAAATCCTAGCTGCGGGGATCTGCACCAACGATCTCCACCGACTCTTCTTCTGCTGCGCTTCGAGTCGGTACGGAACAGATCAAACCTTGTATGCAGTCTCCATAGTGGTCCTGGGCGTGCTCGCTATACCGAATTTTCGTTTTCTGTCGCGTTCCCCAACAGTGGCATCAAGAGCCGTGCTATACGTAGATGCAGGTTACGATCTAGAATACATGGAGATGTATGGGTATTGCATAATATAATTTTGGAATAGATGAGATATATTGCCGAAAATTATTTATGCGGGTGACAGATGAAATCAGTTACCCGACGTTCTTGTTGCTTCCCTAGAATTTGCGTTTGCTCAATCTCGAGACAACATGGTAGGATTTGACAAAGTTCTGGCAATCCGTGATCCTGATTATCATGGAAGTGCTATCAGTTCTTTGGGTTCTGCCATAGTCAAAAGAAAGATGAAATTCACAGATGAAAGGGCATTGCAGATATGATCTGCACGGGGGTCATGCGTATGACGAAGTTTAGTATGGGGCTCGAGATTTAATTATCTCGTGTTTCATACACCCCGAGATGTTAATATAGCAACTTGAATAATCATACTTGATGATAAAACGTTGGTAGCTGCGGTTTAAGTCAAAACCTTAGAAGCCACGTAAAATAAAATTTTGCATAAACTGATTAGAGGCGTCTAACTTGGTTTTGCAGGATGTGCATATGATGTGGTATAGCAATGCTCATATTCAATTTGATTATGTATGAGATGACTATATGATGTAATTAACATGACCTGCGTGTCATGATT
Organism: Triticum aestivum; assembly: GCF_018294505.1. Lineage (NCBI taxonomy): Eukaryota > Viridiplantae > Streptophyta > Magnoliopsida > Poales > Poaceae > Triticum > Triticum aestivum. The sequence goes on from NC_057806.1 coordinate 451,770,395, forward strand.
CGGCATGATGGCTGGAGCCATATGATTGCACTTTAATGACCTGCGTGTCAACCTTAAGTAATGCACTTATTTTATTAGCTATAGAGATAGCAATATTATCTGGTGCATCGACAAGGTGGTGGCAATCTTCACGAAGGTGAACACCGACGCAAATGTCGAAGACAAAGAATTGAAAGACTTCTCCGTCAGAAAGGGCTATACCATATCATGCTAATTATGAATTGCCTGAGATGTTTATCCCCTATGATGCACCCTTCTTGATTGCGCGATAGTCGCTTTTATTAGGGTGATCTCTCACTTAAAGATATCAAGTAGATAGTGTTCTCCCAAGTATAGCACCGTCACGGCACCTATCTTTTCGGGGTGCGCCGTGTCACACGGGTACGAACGATTAGAGAAGTGTGAGGCGGGTGAGTTGAGACCTCGCAGCGAGATCACTTGGTTGTCTTGACGTTTAGGCATGACCGTCATGAGCTCGGCACACACGCATCGAAAGATGAACAAGAGTCATATAGTGATGTGATTGGCAAGTTGTCCTACCGGTTAAGATTTTTGTCATCAGTGGTGTTACACCAATGGCGAACAATCAAGACATGGATCTTGAATCACTCATAATCAATTTTGAGAGATATTGATTTGAGTGGGAGTGCATTTTAGAATAAAAATGTTTATTCACTAGTGCAAATTTCATTATAAACAAAGTCTAAGTGAAACTTGTGTTTTCCGTTGTAGATCAAATGGCTCGCAACACCGCGTTCAACTTAGGCTCGATGTTAGAGAAAGAGAAGTTAGCTACGACTGGAAACAACTATGCGGACTGGGTCCGTAACCTGAGGATTGTCCTCAGGAGCGCTAAGAAATTGTACGTGCTTGAAACTGCTCTTCCAGCTAAACCGGCGGCAGAGGCCCCGGAAGATGAACAAAATGTCTGGGCCACTAAGGATGATGATCACAACTTAGTGCAGTGCCTCATGCTAGCTTGCATGAGTCCAGGGCTTCAAAAACGTTTTGAATTCCACAAACCCCGTGATATGGTCCGGGAATTGGATGCTCTGTACAAGGAAACCGCAAAGTCTGAACAATTTGATATCATGAAGGCTTTGATGGAATGCAAGATGGCTGAGGGTAGTTCAGTTGGCGAACACGTGGTCAAAATGATTGGCTATTCTGAAAGGCTTAAAGCCCTGGAATTTCCACTTCCACCTGGCCATATGATGGACATGTTGCTTTCTTCACTCCCCCCGTCTTACGACGGTTTTGTCATGAACTACAACATGACAGGGATGGAGAAGACACCGGAAGAGGTGCTCGCCATGCTGAAAACTACAGAAGGAGGACTGCGGAAAAATCGCAAGCAAGTGTTGCTTGTGAATAAAACCGCTAGTTTCAAAAAGAAAGGCAAGCCAAAGAAGGGCAACGGCGCCGGTAAGACCGGCTCCCAAAGCAACTCTAAGGGCGGAGCCAAGAATGAAACTGAGTGCTTCTACTGCAAGGGCATAGGACACTGGAAGAGAAACTGCAAGAAGTATCTGGAAGATAAGAAGACCGGGAAAACCGGAAAAGGTATAATTGTTATACAAGTTAATGTCATTGACGTTTTGCTTGCTAGCGAAAATTCTAAGTCTTGGGTATTTGATACCGGATCGGTTGCTCACATTTGCAACTCGATACAGGGGCTTCAGAAGGTGCGCAAGCTGGCAAAGAATGAAGTCGTGATGCGCGTCGGGAACGGCGCTGGGATCGCCGCTCAAGCCGTCGGCACTATGCCTCTACGTCTCCCTTCAGGATTTATCTTAGAACTAAGTAACTGTTATTTTGTTCCACTGTTGTGTAGAAACATTATCTCCGGATCATGTTTAGTACACGATGGGTATTCGTACAAGTCTGAGAACAATGGTTGTTCACTTTATTGTAAGGATATGTTTTATGGATTTGCACCCATTGTTGGGGGCCTTTTCATACTAAATCTTGAATGTGGAAATGATGTCTTTAACGTGAATGCTAAACGCCTTAAGAAGGCTGATACCACCACCACTTTCTTGTGGCACTGTCGGCTTGGCCACATCGGAAAGAAACGCATGCAAAGACTCCATAAAAATGGAGTTTTACCGTCCTTTGATTTTGAATCATTTGACACATGTAAAGCTTGCTTGATGGGGAAAATGACCAAGACGCCGTTCACGGGTCATCCTGAACGGGCGGATGAATTATTGGGAATAATACATAGTGATGTATGTGGTCCAATGAACACAGCCGCACGGGGTGGGTATTTCTACTTCGTGACTTTTACTGATGATTTAAGTCGGTATGGATATATCTACTTAATGAAGCATAAGTCAGAAACCTTTGAAAAGTTTAAAGAATTTCAGAATGAGGTAGAAAATCATCGTGACAAAAAGATTAAGTTTCTGCGGTCTGATCGCGGAGGCGAGTATCTTAGTCATGAGTTTGGCCAACATCTGAGTGACCGTGGAATCGTTTCACAACTTACGCCTCCCGGAACTCCACAGAGAAACGGAGTATCGGAACGACGTAACCGAACCTTGTTGGACATGGTAAGGTCGATGATGTCTCTTACAAATCTTCCGATATCTTTTTGGGGTCACGCACTACTTACTGCTGCTCACACACTAAACAAAGCACCGTCTAAATCTGTTGAGACGACACCACATGAGATGTGGCACGGGAAGAAACCCGACCTGTCGTTTTTCAAAATTTGGGGTTGTGAAGCTTATGTAAAGCGTTTACAGCCAAGCAAACTTGATCCCAGATCAGACAAATGTTACTTTGTAGGTTATCCCAAGGAGACAGTTGGGTATTCTTTTTACCACGCCTCCGAGAACAAAGTGTTTGTTGCAAAACATGGAGTCTTTCTTGAGAAAGAGTTTCTCACTAAAGAAGTGAGTGGGAGGACAGTACAACTTAATGAGATTAGTGAATCTTCGGCAACCGTTGATATGGCTAAGGAACCGGAAGAAATTCCGCTAATTATCCCTACAACCGATCCGGAAGTTGTCGCATGTGATGCGGAGACTTCAGACAATGTTGTAACTGAACCGCGCAGATCAGGTAGGGCTATCCAGCCACCTGAGTGGTTTCATAACGAAATCTTCATTCTTGAAGACGATGAACCTGCGCACTACAAGGAAGCGATGGCGGGGCCCAGCTCAAAAGAATGGCACAAAGCCATGAGATCTGAAATGGAATCCATGTACGAAAACCAAGTTTGGAACTTGGAGGAACTTCCAGAAGGCGTAAAGCCGATTGATTGTAAATGGATTTTCAAAAGAAAGACGGACGCGGATGGTAACATTACTATCCACAAAGCTAGACTTGTCGCGAAAGGGTTCACGCAAGTTCCAGGAGTGGACTACGACGAGACTTTCTTGCCCGTAGCTATGCTTAGGTCTGTTCGGATATTGCTAGCAATTGCTGCTTATTTCGACTATGAAATATGGCAGATGGATGTCAAAACGGCTTTCCTAAATGGAAACCTCAAAGAGGATGTATACATGATACAACCAGAAGGTTTTGTCATTCATGAGGATGCTGGAAAGGTATGCAAACTTCAGAAAGCCATTTATGGTCTGAAGCAAGCATCAAGGAGCTGGAACATTCGTTTTGATGAAGTGGTCAAAGAGTTTGGCTTCATCAGGAATGACGAAGAATCTTGTGTTTACAAGAAGTTTAGTGGGAGCGCAAAAGCATTTCTAATCTTGTATGTGGATGACATATTGTTGATTGGAAATGACGTGAATTTTCTTAGCGAAATAAAAGACTCATTGCAAAAGAGGTTTTCAATGAAAGACTTAGGCGAAGCGACATATGTATTAGGCATCAGAATCTATAGAGATAGATCAAAACGCCTGATAGCGCTTAGCCAAAGCACGTACATTGACAAGGTGTTGAAAAGGTTCAACATGGAGAACTCCAAGAAGGGCCTTCTCCCCATGTCACCTGGCACAGTGCTTTGCAAGAATCAGTGTCCTCGGACTCTCGATGAGCGAGTGCAAATGAATGATGTTCCATATGCCTCGGCAGTTGGTTCTATTATGTATGCCATGCTATGTACAAGACCGGATGTTTCCTATGCACTAAGTGTTAGCAGTCGGTACCAAAGTGATCCAGGATTGGAACACTGGGCCGCAGTCAAGGGTATTCTTAAGTACCTCAGAAGGACCAAGGATTTACTCCTTGTGTACGGAGGTGATGAAGAGCTCATTGTAAGTGGTTACACTGATGCAGGCTTCATGACTGACCCAGATGACTTCAAATCTCAATCAGGCTATGTTTTCATTCTGAACGGTGGCGCAGTAGATTGGAAAAGTTCCAAACAAAAGACTGTGGCGGATTCTACGACGGAGGCGGAATATGTTGCTGCTTCAGAAGCCTCCAAGGAGGCGGTATGGATCAAGCAATTTCTTGAAGACCTTGGTGTGGTTCCTAGTGCCCAGGACCCGGTGGAGATCTATTGTGATAATAGTGGCGCCGTGGCTCAGGCAAGGGAGCCAAGTTCGCACCATAAGACAAGACATATTCAACGCAAATATAAACTCATTCGACATCATGTCGAAGAGGGTTTAGTGAAAGTACGCAAAGTTCACACGGATCTGAATGTGTCAGACCCGATGACAAAGCCTCTACCACGAGCAAAGCATGAGCAACACCGGATAGCCATTGGTGTTAGGGAAGCCATGTAACTGGATTATGACTCTAGTGCAAGTGGGAGTCTGTAGGAGATATGCCCTAGAGGCAGTAATATCAGTTATTTTGTATCTCCTGGTTTGTAATGAAGGTTTATGTTCCATGCTATAACTGCAATGATTCTCGAGTCTGCAAATAAAACGAGGCTTGGAGGGAAACTCATGTGCACGTGTGGGATAATAAACGGTAAAATGTATTCCTAGTCAAGCCTCTATGACTGGCTCAAGTATTGCATGATGATCCTATTTTCCTGATCATGGGCATGACTATGCCGACAATTTTGAGGGCACAATTATTAGTAGAACACTTGTGTTGTATCGACCCAATTTGATGTTATGCTATGAGATACATTTGTCACAAGTTAATGGTTAATAACACAGAGAAGTCAATGTTTGCATAATTCCTTAGACCATGAGAGTATCGAGTTCCTTCATACTTGCTTCGTGAACTTTGGGGTATGTTAAACGTCATCCGTAACTGGGTGGCTATTACGGCGGCTTACGGGTTCACGGAAAAGTATGGCAAGTAACGAGATAGCTCAAGATTGGGATTTGCTCCTCCGACGATGGAGAGATATACTCGGGCCCTCTCGGTGTAACGGTATCCATCATCGTCTGGCCAGACACATTGTGATTTGATCACTGGGATGCCGGAACACGGAAACGAGAAAAGAGAACAAAACCGGTAACGAGGTAACTTGCATGGTGGACAAATTGTTGATCCACAGGAATGCAATAAATCTCACCTCGGGTGTTTGTGACATATCGCGAAGCAACAGGAATAGCTCAAGGCAACTGGAGGTTCACTCGAATATTCATTCGTGTGGGTATAGGGGTCAATACGGGTGTCCACGGCTCCGATGTTGATCATTGATCGGAAGAGGTTCCAGGTCATGTCTATACTTCACCGAACCTATAGGGTCACACGCTTAAGGGTCATCTATCTGCTGAATACTAGACAAGGAGTCTGAGAGAAAATCACCGAAAAAGTTTCGGACACCGGAAAAGTTTCGGACAGCGGAATCGTACCGCAGAGAGAGATCATCGGATGAGTTTCAATGATACCGAAAAGTTGTTTCGGGATATACCATTAATTCAAATTGGTTTCGGCAAATGCCTGATAATTCTTGGAGGGTGCCAGAATCATTCTGGAAGCCTTTTGGAATTTTCTGAGATAAAAACCGAAAATGTTCCGGAGCTGCCGGAGCCACTTCAGATGCGTTTCGCAGATGAAAATCACTAAAACCGGAATTGTTTCGAAACGCGTTGAAAATTATTATGGTGGGTACTGGAAATGTTCTAAGCCCACATAAATGTTTTCAGTTCGAACGGACGCTGAAAAATGTCGTCGTGAATAGTGAAAGTGTTTTTTGGGATATTTTATGGTGAGTCACCTTTTGGGATATTTCCAAAAGGCTTCTAGAAGGGCTTGGGGGCCAAGCATGCTTCTCGTGGGGGCCCCCCAAGGGGGTTGGCCGGCCACATGTGTGGGGCTCCATGGAGCTCCACTTCCCTCCCCATTATGCCCTTCATGTGTGACATTTGCATGGGCATTTTGGGTTTTTTGTGGGCCATCCCTACCCCTTGGCTTTCCTATAAATAGAGGAGGAGTGGGCAGCCCAAAGTTTATCCCCTTGCTCTCATACACATGCCATGCATTATCTGGCTTCTTCTCTCCCTCCCACGAAAAGAGTTTCGTAGAGCCGTAAGGCTGTCTGGGTTCCGGCAGGAACTAGTTCTGGACGGCGAAGCCCTGCCGGATAGCTGGCACCGTATGTGTGCAACCCCGTAGAGAGGTCGTAGTTTCAGTCTTTTGCCCGAGGGGCTGTTCGAGTGTCCTCCCGAAGGGCTGTCCGAGTCTCCGTTCGAGTTTCGAGGGTCCTCCCGAAGGGCTGTCCGCGACATCGTCCGGGGGACTGTTCGACCGCCTCCCGAAGGGCTGTCCGGCGAGGGAGTACAACCTTGTGGTTGGGAGGTTGTAAATCCTAGCTGCGGGGATCTGCACCAACGATCTCCACCGACTCTTCTTCCGCTGCGCTTTGAGTCGGTACAGAACAGATCAAACCTTGTATGCAGTCTCCATAGTGGTCCTGGGCGTGCTCGCTATACCGAATTTTCGTTTTCTGTCGCGTTCCCCAACATAGATTATAGATGAGGTAGAGTGGATGAGCATCACAAAGTACAAATTTTTTGCAAAATAATGAATTAAAAACTTAGTTTTAGTTTTCCACAGAAAGCATTTCGGATCTACCGATTTGCAAACTCGGTGATACCGAAGCAGCTTTTGAAACCTAAACTAGTGAACTCGGTCATACCGAGTCACAGTTCGGTGGCACCGAGACTGCTAGGGTTTCACAAAGTGCTGAACTCGGTCACACCGATTTGCAATTCTCGGTCAGACCGAGAATCACATGTGCAATGGCCTGAGCCAAATCGGTGGAACCGATTTCATCAACTCGGTCAGTCCGAGATGGTTTTGGCGGAAACCTAACCCTAAATTTTCAATTCATGACTAAACTACGGAGTGTTTTTGATGGATAGATTGATCTCAATCGTGGCAAGATACATGGCAAAGCAATGTGCTGGGGAATCGGAGTTAGAACAGCACAAAGTTCAACTCCATACCCTAGTTCGGCGATGAACTTGCTACGGCGGCAACGGCGGAGACGATCCCGTTGACGGCGGCGGAGACTAGCGACAGGAGGCGGCTGGCGACGAGGAGGATGATCCGGAGACCCGGGGAGGCAGAGCAGGCTAAGCGCAGGCGAGGAGGTTCGAAAAGTTTTCCAAAATTTGACCCGTGGATATATATAGCTTGACCCTGTCGGTGTGACCGAGTGGAACAACTCGGTGGCACCGAGATTCATAACTGCAAGCAGTTACTGAAACTCGGTGTGACAGAAAAGTTCAAATCGGTTGCACCGAGATTGAAAACCTAGATCGACTTAGTGATCTCGGTATGACCGAAATGGATGAACTGTCAGACCGAAACACACAAAGAAGTTTTGGAAGTTTAAGTCTATGACGAATCGGGGACTCCGAGTGGTCCTCACACAAAGTGGTTCGAATCTGACTTGATGAAACTTTGTGATGCAGCATGAATAGAGTTTGAGACGACAAAAGCATAGATAGCTAGAGAAGGTTCTTAGGCATTCTTGTCCATCCACTTGGCCAAAAGAAAAGGTAACCAATCAATCAAAACAACAAGTGGATGTCCTCGAATGAGTAAATTATGCAACCAACATGCTCACACAATAAAATGACAAATGAAATATGTGGCAAAGCATGCGCAAACAATTCTAGCATCTATCAAGCAATTGGCGATGACTAGGTCATCTATATATGAGTATATTGACTTAGGAGTTAAATGAGAACATTTGATCATAGGTCATACTCATCGTTTAAGCACAAGTGGGGTTACCACTTTTACATAAAGCGTTGTTGTGTTCACACCATTAGAGTTGCTTTAACTCAACTGTTAGAGCAAAGCTCCCCCTAGATGTGATATCCTCCCTAAGAGGGATGAACTAACCTTGGGTTTTGTCGATGATGACTTCATGTAGGTGTTGAAGACGTGGATGCTCTAAGTTGATGTAGATCATTCGGAGCTATCCTTTGGAGTGAGTTTCACTTTCAATACCTACACGGGTTAGTCCCACAAGGAACAAACAAGGATATCCATAGACATAGAGTGATGCACACACAAGATGATGTCTATGAGAGCATTAGGTTACCTTGTCCATTGTCTTACCAACAAGAGAATTTGTGACTCCTTGAACTAGTGCAAGATGTGGAAGTTGATTACACTTGTTCTTGCCAAAATGATAAGAGTAAAGTATGTTGGCGGAGTCACCCTCAAGAACTCTCTAGTTCTTCTTCTTCAGGATCCACACCATCTTGATGGGAATCCTCGGAGTTGTAGTTGTACTTGATGAAGTGGAACTTGATGTAGTGTTGGGAACCCACTTGGACAAGGCCTTAGGAGCTTCTTCAAATGCATCAATTTACTCTTGAAGCTTGTCCTTGCCTTTTTGCTTGTGGTCTTATGGTGGAAGATCATCTTGAGCTTGTGTCCCTTTGAAAGAAGTAGGATCATACTTCTCTTGTTGAGGAACAAACTTCGTCTTGGGGTATTGATATTCTTCCCACTCAACTCCATTGGCATTGAACTTTCGTTCAAAACTAATACCTTGATTCTTCCAGTGCCTTCCTTGCTTGCGTACATTTTCCTCGAATTGCTTACTCCCGGCAAGGCTCTTGTAAACACCTTTCTCTATGATTCCCTTCAATAAGCTATTTTCTTGCTCAAGTGTAACTTGGCTAAGAGAATCATTAGTGGAATCAAGAGAACTACTAGAAGCAACAATATTGGATTTAGCATGATTATCGTTACTACTAGAAGAAGAATCCTTCTTGTTCTTGTTACTAGACTTGACTTGAGGCATGTAAGTGGATAAGAGTAAACACTTGGCAGTGTAAGAAGAACTTTTCTTGCAAAGATCATCATTGATTGCCTTTAAGAACTTATGCTCTTGCTCAAGATTGAGCTTCTCAAAATGTAATCTCTCATGAGTCCTTAAAAGTTCTCGATGATCTCCTAAGATAGTTTCATGAGCTAACTTAAGAGTGTTTATTTCTTTAGTTAGAGACTCAATCTTCTCCTTATCATTTTCATTCATTTCATCTTGATTAGCATGATTAATTGACGTTTCATCATAGTATTCATCACTAGAGTTGTTAAAAAGTAAATCATCATCACCTAACAAGTCATCTTCATCACTATTGAAATCAACATACTTGGGATGTGATACCTTTGGACCTTTGGCCATGAAGCATCTTCCAATTCCTTTCATTTGGTGAATCAAATATGTCGTAGGAGTTGGTTGACACAAGTGCTAGACCGGCAACACCTTCATCTTGAGTATATTCGGAGTCGGAGTGATAGCTTCTCTCGGAGTCATTGTCGGAGTCGGAGCCGGATACCCATTCACCAACATGAGCTTGATGTCTTCGTTTTGTGTAGCTCATTGATGACTAGTCCTTCCTTTCCGAATCCTTGCTTCTCCGGGAGGGTCTTCATTCATAACGATCATCCCTACTCCTTCTCTCCCTCGATGGTGATTCTTCTCTTCTAATTCTTCTTTTGGGAGAATCTTCTCTTCTCTTGTGGGGAGCCATACACTCATTGGAGTAGTGTCTGGGTCTTCCACAATTGTAGCAGTTTCGCTCTCTACTAGAAGATCTTTTGTCATTGTAGGACCTTGACTTGGAACTTCTCTCTTTGCTTCTATTCTTGTAGAACTTGTTGAAGTTCTTCACCATTAGGCTCAATTCTTCATTGAAGGTTTGTTTCTCACTTGATGATGTGGGAGCTTCACATGAGGCTTTGTAAGCACCACTTGACTTGTTATGGAGCTCCTCCTTATCCTTGAGTGACATCTCATGAGCAACAATTCTTCCAATGACTTCCGTTGGCTTGAGATCTTTGTAATTTGGCATCATTTGGATCAATATGCATACGGTATCGTATTTTCCATCCAAGGCTCTTAGGATCTTCTTGATAATGAATTTGTCGGTCATCTCTTCACTTCCTAAGTCGGCAATCTCATTTGTGATAAGAGCAAGCCTAGAGTACATTTCAGCGACACCTTCACCATCCTTCATTTTGAACTTGTCAAGTTGACTTTGAAGCACACCCAACTTGGATTCCTTGACGGAGTCGGTACCTTCGTGCATATCAATCAAAGTATCCCAAATTTCCTTTGCATTCTCAAGACGGCTGATTTTGTTGAATTCTTCGGGGCACAATCCGTTGAAGAGGATATCACAAGCTTGAGCATTGTATTGCAGCATCTTCAACTCTTCCGCGGTAGCTTGATGATTTGGTTCTCTCCCATCAAAGAATTCACCTTGCAAGCCAACACACACAATAGCCCAAATGGCGGGGTTATGTAACATGCATTTTCATCTTATGCTTCCAACTAGCAAAATTAGTACCATCAAAGTAAGGACCTCTACGGTGGTAATTTCCCTCGCTAGACGCCATACTCTCCTAGGTAGTGAAACCAAGGCTATGACTTCCAAAAGCTATGAAAATCAAGGCAAATGGAGAGCAAAGCTCTGATACCACTTGTAGTATCGAAAGTATGTCTAGAGGGGGTGATTAGACTACTTGACCAAATAAAAATCTAGCCTTTTTTCCCAATTTTAGTTCTTGGCAGATTTTAGCAACTTTGAACAAGTCAAGCGATCTTAACACAATTCAAGCAAGCATGCAAAGTGTATATGAGCAGCGGAAAGTAAAGCATGCAACTTGCAAGAATGTAAAGGGAAGGGTTTGGAGGATTCAAACGCAATTGGAGACACGGATGTTTTGTCAGTTGGGGAACGTTGCAGAAAACAAAATTTTCCTACGGTTTCACCAAGATCCATCTATGAGTTCATCTAGCAACGAGTGATCGGATTGCATCTACATACCTTTGTAGATCACGAACGAAAGCGTTCAAAGAACGGGGATGAGGAAGTCGTACTCGACGTGATCCAAATCACCGGAGATCCTAGCGCCGAACGGACGGCACCTCCGTGTTCAACACACGTACGGTCAGTGTGACGTCTCCTCCTTCTTGATCCAGCAAGGGGGAAGGAGAGGTTGATGAAGATCCAGCAGCACGACGGCGTGGTGGTGGATGCAGCAGTCACCGCAGCAGGGCTTCGCCGTTCTTCTGCGAGAGGGAGAGGTGTAGCAGGGGAGAGGGAGGCGCCAAGAGTCAAGGGTGCGGCTGCCCCTCCCCCCCCCTTTATATAGGCTCCCCAAGGGGGGTGCCGGCCCTAGGAGATGGAATCTCCTAGGGGGGGTGACAGCCAAGGGTGGAGTGGCCCCAAGGCAAGTGGGGCGCCCCCCACCCTAGGGTTTCCAACCCTAGGCGCAGGGGGTGGGCCAAGGGGGCGCACCAGCCCACTATGGGCTGGTTCCCCTCCCCACTTCAGCCCATGGGGCCCTCCGGGATGGGTGGTCCCACCCGGTGGACCCCCGGGACCCATCCGGTGGTCCCGGTACAATACCGGTGACCCCCGAAACTCTCCTGATGGCCGAAACTGCACTTCTTATATATAATTCTTCACCTCTGGACCATTCCGGAACTCCTCGTGACGTCCGAGATCTCATCCGGGACTCCGAACAACTTTCGGGTTACTACATATTCATATCTCTACAACCCTAGCGTCACCGAACCTTAGGTGTGTAGACCCTACGGGTCCGGGAGACATTTAGACATGACCGAGATGGCTCTCCGGTCAATAACCAACAGCGGGATCTGGATACCCATGTTGGCTCCCACATGCTCCTCGATGATCTCATCGGATGAACCACGATGTCGAGGATTCAAGCAACCCCGTATACAATTGCCTTTGTCAATCGGTACGTTACTTGCCCGAGATTCGATCGTCGGTATCCCAATACCTCGTTCAATCTCGTTACCGGCAAGTCACTTTACTCGTACCATAATGCATGATCCCATGACCAAACACTTGGTCACTTTGAGCTCATTATGATGATGCATTACTGAGTGGGCCCAGAGATACCTCTCCGTCATACAGAGTGACAAATCCCAGTCTTGATCCGTGTCAACCCAACAGACACTTTCGGAGATACCTGTAGTATACCTTTATAGTCACCCAATTACGTTGTGACGTTTGGTACACCCAAAGCACTCCTACGGTATCCGGGAGTTACACGATCTCATGGTCTAAGGAAAAGATAATGAGATCGTGTAACTCCCGGATACCGTAGGAGTGCTTTGGGTGTACCAAACGTCACAACGTAATTGGGTGACTATAAAGGTATACTACAGGTATCTCCGAAAGTGTCTGTTGGGTTGACACAGTTCAAGACTGGGATTTGTCACTCCGTATGATGGAGAGGTATCTCTGGGCCCACTCAGTAATGCATCATCATAATGAGCTCAAAGTGACCAAGTGTTTGGTCATGGGATCATGCATTATGGTACAAGTAAAGTGACTTGCCAGTAACGAGATTGAACGAGGTATTGGGATACCGACGATCGAATCTCGGGCAAGTAACGTACCGATTGACAAAGGCAATTGTATACGGGGTTGCTTGAATCCTCGACATCGTGGTTCATCCGATGAGATCATCGAGGAGCATGTGGGAGCCAACATGGGTATCCGGATCCCGCTGTTGGTTATTGACCGGAGAGCCATCTCGGTCATGTCTACATGTCTCCCGGACCCGTAGGGTCTACACACCTAAGGTTCGGTGACGCTAGGGTTGTAGAGATATGAATATGCAGTAACCCGAAAGTTGTTTGGAGTCCCGGATGAGATCTCGGACGTCACGAGGAGTTCCGGAATGGTCCAGAGGTGAAGAATTATATATAGGAAGTGCAGTTTCGGCCATCAGGAGAGTTTCAGGGGTCACCGGTATTGTACCGGGACCACCGGATGGGTCCCTGGGGTCCACCGGGTGGGACCACCCATCCCGGAGGGGCCCATGGGCTGAAGTGGGGAGGGGAACCAGCCCATAGTGGGCTGGTGCGCCCCCCTTGGCCCACCCCCTGCGCCTAGGGTTGGAAACCCTAGGGTGGGGGGGCACTTGCCTTGGGGGCCACTCCACCCTTGGCCGCCCCCCCTAGGAGATCCCATCTCCTAGGGCCGGCGCCCCCCCCTTGGGGAGCCTATATAAAGGGGAGGGGGAGGGGCAACCGCACCCTTGACTCTTGGCGCCTCCCTCTTCCCTGCTACACCTCTCCCTCTCGCAGAAGAACGGCGAAGCCCTGCTGCGGTGACTGCTGCATCCACCACCACGCCGTCGTGCTGCTGGATCTTCATCAACCTCTCCTTCCCCCTTGCTGGATCAAGAAGGAGGAGACGTCACGCTGACCGTACGTGTGTTGAACACGGAGGTGCTGTCCGTTCGGCGCTAGGATCTCCGGTAATTTGGATCACATCGAGTATGACTTCCTCATCCCCGTTCTTTGAACGCTTCCGCGCGTGATCTACAAAGGTATGTAGATGCAATCCGATCACTCGTTGCTAGATGAACTCATAGATGGATCTTGGTGAAACCGTTGTTTTCTGCAACGTTCCCCAATAGTGGCATCATGAGCTAGGTCTATGCGCAGTTCTCTTTGCACGAGTAGAACACAATTTGTTGTGGGCTTAGATGTTGTCAACTTTCTTGCCGCTACTAGTATTATTTTGCTTCAGCAGTATTGTGGGATGAAGCGGCCCGGACCAACCTTACACGTACGCTTACGTGAGACCGGTTCCACCGACTGACATGCACTAGTTGCATAAGGTGGCTGGCGGGTGTCTGTCTCTCCCACTTTAGTTGGAGCGGATTCGATGAAAAGGGTCCTTATGAAGGGTAAATAGAAGTTGACAAATCACGTTGTGGCTTTCACGTAGGTAAGAAAACGTTCTTGCTAGAACCCTATTGCAGCCACGTAAAACTTGCAACAACAATTAGAGGACGTCTAACTTGTTTTTGCAGCAAGTGTTTTGTGATGTGATATGGCCAAAGTTGTGATGAATGATGAATGATATATATGTGATGTATGAGATGTTCATGCTATTGTAATAGGAATCACGACTTGCATGTCGATGAGTATGACAACCGGCAGGAGCCATAGGAGTTGTCTTTATTTTTTGTATGACCTGCGTGTCATTGAGAAACGCCATGTAAATTACTTTACTTTATTGCTAAACGTGTTAGCCATAGTAGTAGAAGTAATAGTTGGCGAGCAACTTCATGGAGACACGATGGAGATCATGATGGAGATCATGGTGTCATGCCGGTGACAAGATGATCATGGAGCCCCAAGATGGAGATCAAAGGAGCTATGTGATATTGGCCATATCATGTCACTATTATTATTTGATTGCATGTGATGTTTATCATGTTTTTGCATCTTGTTTACTTAGAACGACGGTAGTAAATAAGATGATCCCTCATAATAATTTCAAGAAAGTGTTCCCCCTAACTGTGCACCGTTGCGACAGTTCGTTGTTTCGAAGCACCACGTGATGATCGGGTGTGATAGATTCCAACGTTCACATACAACGGGTGTAAGACAGATTTACACATGCAAACACTTAGGTTGACTTGACGAGCCTAGCATGTACAGACATGGCCTCGGAACACAGAAGACCGAAAGGTCGAGCATGAGTCGTATAGAAGATACGATCAACATGAAGATGTTCACCGATGTTGACTAGTCCGTCTCACGTGATGATCGGACACGGCCTAGTTAACTCGGATCATGTTATACTTAGATGACTGGAGGGATGTCTATCTGAGTGGGAGTTCATTAAATAGATGAACTTAATTATTATGAACTTAGTCTAAAATATTTACAATATGTCTTGTAGATCAAATGGCCAACGTTGTCCTCAACTTCAACGCGTTCCTAGAGAAAACCAAGCTGAAAGACGATGGCAGCAATTATACGGACTGGGTCCGGAACCTGAGGATCATCCTCATAGCTGCCAAGAAAGATTATGTCCTAGAAGCACCGCTAGGTGACGCACCTGTTCTCCCTGCAGAACAAGACGTTATGAACGCTTGGCAGACACGTACCGATGATTACTCCCTCGTTCAGTGCGGCATGCTTTACAGCTTAGAACCGGGGCTCCAAAAGCGTTTTGAGAGACACGGAGCATATGAGATGTTCGAAGAGCTGAAAATGGTTTTTCAAGCTCATGCCCGGGTCGAGAGATATGAAGTCTCCGACAAGTTCTTCAGCTGTAAGATGGAGGAAAACAGTTCTGTCAGTGAGCACATACTCACTATGTCTGGGTTACATAACCGCTTGACTCAGCTGGGAGTTAATCTCCCGGATGACGCGGTCATTGACAGAATCCTTCAGTCGCTTCCACCGAGCTACAAGAGCTTTGTGATGAACTTCAATATGCAGGGGATGGAAAAGACCATTCCTGAAGTATTTGCAATGCTGAAATCAGCAGAGGTAGAAGTCAAAAAGGAACATCAAGTGTTGATGGTGAATAAAACCACTAAGTTCAAGAAAGGCAAGGGTAAGAAGAACTTCAAGAAGGACGGCAAGGGAGTTGCCGCGCCCGGCAAGCAAGCTGCCGGGAAGAAGCCAAAGAATGGACCCAAGCCCGAGACTGAGTGCTTTTATTGCAAGGAAGTGGTCACTGGAAGCGGAACTGCCCCAAATACTTAGCGGACAAGAAGGCCGGCAAAACGAAAGGTATATGTGATATACATGTAATTGATGTGTACCTTACCAGTACTCGTAGTAGCTCCTGGGTATTTGATACCGGTGCAGTTGCTCACATTTGTAACTCAAAGCAGGAGCTGCGGAATAAGCGGAGACTGGCGAAGGACGAGGTGACGATGCGCGTCGGGAATGGTTCCAAGGTCGATGTGATCGCCGTCGGCACGCTACCTCTACATTTACCTACGGGATTAGTTTTGAACCTCAATAATTGTTATTTAGTGCCAAGTTTGAGCATGAACATTGTATCAGGATCTCGTTTAATACGAGATGGCTACTCATTTAAATCCGAGAATAATGGTTGTTCTATTTATATGAGAGATATGTTTTATGGTCATGCTCCGATGGTGAATGGTTTATTCTTAATGAATCTCGAGCGTAATGCTACACATATTCATAGTGTGAGTACCAAAAGATGTAAGGTTGATAATGATAGTCCCACATACTTGTGGCACTGCCGCCTTGGTCACATAGGTGTCAAACGCATGAAGAAGCTCCATGCAGATGGACTTTTAGAGTCTCTTGATTACGAATCATTTGACACGTGCGAACCATGCCTCATGGGTAAAATGACCAAGACTCCGTTCTCAGGAACAATGGAGCGAGCAACCAACTTATTGGAAATCATACATACTGATGTGTGCGGTCCAATGAGTGTTGAGGCTCGCGGTGGTTATCGTTATGTTCTCACCCTCACTGATGACTTGAGTAGATATGGGTATGTCTACTTAATGAAACACAAGTCTGAGACCTTTGAAAGGTTCAAGGAATTTCAGAGTGAGGTTGAGAATCAACGTGACAGGAAAATCAAGTTCTTGCGATCAGATCGTGGAGGAGAATACTTGAGTCACGAATTTGGCACACACTTAAGAAAATGTGGAATAGTTTCACAACTCACGCCGCCTGGAACACCTCAGCGTAATGGTGTGTCCGAACGTCGTAATCGCACTCTATTAGATATGGTGCGATCTATGATGTCTCTTACCGATTTACCGCTATCATTTTGGGGCTATGCTTTAGAGACTGCCGCATTCACTTTAAATAGGGCTCCGTCGAAATCCGTTGAGACGACACCGTATGAATTATGGTTTGGGAAGAAACCTAAGCTGTCGTTTCTAAAAGTTTGGGGATGCGATGCTTATGTCAAGAAACTTCAACCTGAAAAGCTCGAACCCAAGTCGGAAAAATGCGTCTTCATAGGAT
Organism: Triticum aestivum; assembly: GCF_018294505.1. Lineage (NCBI taxonomy): Eukaryota > Viridiplantae > Streptophyta > Magnoliopsida > Poales > Poaceae > Triticum > Triticum aestivum. Next base: position 451,787,559 of record NC_057806.1, read on the forward strand.
ACCCTAAAGAAACTATT